>NC_141627.1:6051530-6222363 GCF_047967505.1 Dipteris shenzhenensis | reverse complement strand
AGCACCAGAAAGGGTATCGCTGTTATAACCCTTCCACCCGCAAAATGCAAGTGAGCAGAGATGTTGTTTTTGATGAAATGAGTAGCTGGTATGCACCAACTGTTATGGTAGGAGATGCAGATGCAGGAAATGGGAATGCTGCAATAAATGCAGAGCAGCAATCTCAAGCCTTGAGTGGACCCAGAGAGTCCTCTACTAGTGGATCTAATGCATGGACAGGGAGATTGAGATCTAGTGAATCGTCACATGGCAGCCCTGATAGTGTTGTGCAGGTATCACATAAGGGAAAAGAAAAAGTGGACCATGCTCCAGTGTTTGATGTGTCTGCTGGTAGCTCTCATGTTGATGGAGAGTCAAGCGGCTCTGAAATGAGCCTTGATGAGGAACTTGGGATTCCTTCTGTTGTTACACCTGGTGCAAGGAAAAGCAGGCATGATTTAAAGACTCCTGCAACTGATCCAGTTGTACGGAGGTCCACTCGTATTAAGTATCCAGTTGACAGGCTGAGATATGATGGGTATACAGCACATCACTATGCTTATATGGTCAAGGTTCTAGAGGAGCCAGAGCCCACATGTTTTGAGGATGCAGCAGGGCATAAAAATTGGGAAGCAGCTATGGATGAAGAGATGGCTGCCTTGGATGCAAACCACACTTGGGATTTGATGCCTTTGCCTCATGATAAGAAGGCTATTGGCTGCAAGTGGGTTTACAAAGTAAAGCACAATGCTGATGGGTCTGTTAGCAGGTACAAGGCAAGATTGGTTGCCAAAGGTTTTGCACAGACATATGGAATTGACTATGAGGAAACTTTCAGCCCAGTTGCAAGGATGGCAACCGTGAGAGCAGTAATTGCTATGGCTGCTGCAAAGGGATGGTCTTTGCATCAGATGGATGTGAAAAATGCCTTCTTGCATGGTGACTTGCAGGAAGAGGTTTATATGATGCAGCCAGAAGGTTATGAGGATAATGCACACCCCGATTTTGTATGCAGGTTGCGCAAAGCCTTGTATGGCTTAAAACAGGCGCCGAGGGCATGGTCAGACAAGATAGGGCAATATCTTGTCACTATTGGATTTCAGATTTCCAATTCAGATTTTTCACTTTATGTGAAAAGGACAAACAGAGGGATTGTGCTTATAGTCATCTATGTTGATGACTTGATTATTACAGGTGATAGTGATGCAGACATTAATGAAGTGAAGCTGCTGTTGAAGCAGAAATTTGAGATGAAGGATTTGGGAGAGCTGCGTTACTTCTTGGGCATTGAGGTTATTAAATCCCCGAGTGGGATATGGCTGTTGCAAAGGCAATACGGTTTGGACATGCTGTCCAAATATGGGATGACAGGCTGTAAGCCTATTTCTGTTCCATTGGAGCAGAATGTGAAGCTCAATGCAGAAACAGGTGAGCTTCTTGAAGATATTACTATGTACAGGCGCATAGTAGGTAGCTTGATTTACATGACTATAACCAGACCAGATTTGAGCTATGCTGTGGGGCTGGTGAGTCAGTTTATGCAGGCACCGAGGAAGCCACATTTGGATGCGGCTAGGCGCATACTGCGGTATGTGAAGTCCACATTGCATTATGGACTGTTTTATGAAGCTGGCTGTGCATTACAGGTACATGGATACACAGATGCTGACTGGGCTGGTAGTGTCTCAGACAGGAGATCTACTAGTGGTTTTATGTTTTCCCTTGGGAGTGGTGCCATCAGTTGGAGCAGCAAGAAGCAGCCAACAGTTGCCTTGTCGAGCACAGAGGCTGAGTACAGGGGTGCAGCAATGGCTGCATGTGAGGTAGCTTGGTTACGGAAGCTACTTGCAGATATGGGACAGTCAGTTCATGCAGCAGTTGTCATTCATTGTGACAACATTAGCAGCATCATGCTTGCTAATAACCCAGTTTATCATGCTAGAACGAAGCACATTGAGGTGCATTATCACTTTGTGAGAGAGAAGGTTCTAGCTGGTGAGATTGATCTTGTCTATGTCAGCACTGAGGAGCAGGTGGCTGATATCTTTACGAAGGCATTGGGTACCGAGAAGCTTCGCAGATTTAGGAGCTTGCTTGGTGTACGTGAGATGGATTTGAGCTTGAGGGGGAGTGTTGAGATATCAAGCTCTATCCCCGACATATCTCCTGGATGACTATCATTTATGTCACCGCCTATGTTAGTTGTACTCGTGGTGTAGTTAGACTACCACGTATGTTTTTGGTTTGGGTTCACATATGAACCACGTATTCTAGGTTTTGACATATAGGGTATTTCCCTCTTCTATTGTATTGTTGTTGTGTGCAAAAGTGAAGAAAGGCTTCACCCTCCAACCTTGTGTCCTCTCTCTTTTGTGTGTTGTGAAGAAAGCTGAACTTGAGTCTCCTATCTCTCTCCCTTATTCTTTACAAGAATGCCTTCTTGCATGGTGATTTGCAAGAAGAGGTCTTTATGGAGCAGCCAGCAGGTTATGTTCATGCTATTCATCCTGAGTTTGTTTGCAGGTTGAAGAAAGCCTTGTATGGCTTGAAGCAAGCACCTAGAGCATGGTCTGACAAGATAGGACAATATCTTGTCACTATTGGCTTTCAGATTTCCAAGGCAGATTTCTCACTTTATGTGAGAAAAACAGAGAAAGGGATTATGCTGCTGGTCATTTATGTTGATGATTTGATCATCACAGGTGATAGTGATGAAGATATCCTTCATGTCAAAATGCTATTGAGGCAGAAGTTTGAGATGAAGGATTTGGGAGAGCTGCGTTATTTCTTGGGCATTGAGGTGATTAGATCACCAAGTGGGATATAGCTCTTGCAGAGGCAGTATGGATTGGACATGCTGTCCAAATATGGGATGATAGGCTATAAGCCTATTTCAGTTCCTTTGGAGCAGAATGTGAAGCTGAGCACAGATGCAGGTGAGCTTCTGGAAGACCCTACTATGTACAGACGCATAGTAGGAAGTTTGATTTACATGACTATTACCAGGCCAGATTTGAGCTATGCTGTTGGGTTGGTAAGTCAGTTTATGCAGGCTCCAAGGAAACCGCATTTGGATGCGGCTAGACGCATACTCAGGTATGTGAAGTCCACATTGCAGTTTGGACTATTTTATGAGGCTGGGGTTCAGATACAGTTGCATGGATACACTGATGCTGATTGGGTTGGTAGCATTTCTGATAGACGATCTACCAGTGGATATGTGTTCTCTTTTGGAAGTGCTGCAGTCACTTGGAGCAGCAAGAAACAACCTACAGTTGCCTTGTCGAGCACAGAGGCTGAGTACAGGGGTGCAGCAATGGCTGCATGTGAGGTAGCTTGGTTGCATAAGCTACTCTATGATATGCATCAGTCTACAGATGGGCCGGTTGTCATTTATTGTGACAACATGAGCAGTATACACTTGGCAAAGAACCCAGTCTTTCATGCTAGAACAAAGCACATTGAGGTGCATTATCACTATGTGCGGGAGAAGGTTTTACTAGGTCATATTGATCTAGTTTATGTCAGCACAGAGGATCAGGTAGCTGACATATTCACGAAAGCATTGGGCGCAGAGAAGCTGCGCAAGTTCAGAGACCTGCTTGGTGTGTGCAGGATTTGGGATTGAGCTCGAGGGGGAGTGTTGAGATATCGAGCTCCACTCGAGATATGCCAGGGTGACCATTGGGTACTTATGTCACCGACTTGTTAGTTGGAGATGCAGTTGGTACACCGCCCATGAATAATAGCTGGATGACAGCTATCCTTATCTACACTAGTTCGTGGCTCAGTTAGTATGCCACCTTAGTTAGTTGAGTTTGGTTTGAGACCCACATATAGGGTTCTTTATTTCTTTGTACTAGAGTTCTTTTGGCTTACACAACTAAGAAGAGGAAAACTGTTTTCAGCCTCCACCTTTGTGTGTATTCCCCCATTGTGATTGTGAGAAAGCCTCAAGTGAGACTCCTTCCCTCTCTCCCACAATCTTCACATGGAATTGTGTCAATCTCTAAGGAGAATGCCACCAGTGGAGAATGGCAGTGGTGCCAATCTCATACCATGACCTGAAAACATGCACAAGGAATCCTAAACTCACATGTGCATTGTTCTATGTAGTGATCACTGTCTCCGTTGTGTAGAGATCATATGGAATTGTGTCAATCTCTGTGTAGAATGCCACCAGTGGAGAATGGTAGTGTTGCCAATCTCATACCATGACCTGAAAACATGCACAAGGAATCCTAAACTCACATGTGCATTCTTCTATGTAGCGATCACTGTCTCCACTGTGTAGAGATCATATGGAATTGTGTCAATCTCTAAGATCATCAAACTCACATGTGGACTGGAATAGGACACCACTCTCCTATGATCATCACCAATCTCATACGATAACCTGAAAACATGCACAGGGAATCCTAAACTCACATGCGCATTCTTCTATGTAGTGATCACTGTCTCTGCTGTGTAGAGATCATATGGACTTGTGTCATTCTCTGTGGAGAATGCCACCAGTGGAGAATGGCAGTGGTGCCAATCTCATACCATGACCTGAAAACATGCACAAGGAATCCTAAACTCACATGTGCATTGGCACTTTTGTCATTATCCTACTGCCATTCTCCGCTAGTGGTAATGTGCATTCTTCTATGTAGTGATCACTGTCTCTGCTGTGTAGAGATCATATGGATTTGTGTCAATCTCTGTGGAGAATGCCACCAGTGGAGAATGGCAGTGGTGCCAATCTCATACCATGACCTAAAAACATGCACAAGGAATCCTAAACTCACATGTGGAGAATGGTAGTGGTGCCAATCTCATACCATTACTTGAAAACATGCACAAGGAATCCTAAACTCACATGTGCATTGGCACTTTTGCCATTATCCTACTGCCATTCTCCGCTAGTGGTAATGTGCATTCTTCTATGTAATGATCACAGTCTCCAATGTATAGAGATCATATGGAATTGTGTCAATTTCTGTGGAGAATGCCACCAGTGGAGAATGGCAGTGGTGCCAATCTCATACCATGACCTGAAAACATGCACAAGGAATCCTAAACTCACATGTGCATTGGCACTTTTTCCATTATCCTACTACAGCCAATAAAATTAGTGGAATGTCAATCTATAGGTTTAGTTTGTCTAGATTACCACTAGCGGAGAATGGCAGTGATTGCCAATCTCATGCTTGCCCTAAGAAATGGCATTGAGAATCCTAAACTCACATGTGCATTCTTCTATGTAGTGATCACTGTCTCCGCTGTGTAGAGATCATATGGAATTGTGTCAATCTCTTATTAGGCTCTTATTAGGCCCTGGAATGTCAATCTATAGGTTCAGTTTGTCTAGATTACCACTAGCAGAGAATGGCAGTGATGCTAATCTCATGCTGGCAACTATATAATGACATTGAGATCATCAAACTCACATTTGGATTGGGATCGGACACCACTCTCCTATGATCACTGGAATACCCCTCCTAGAATAGTAGGGTAAACATTTGTACAAGTGGAGAATGGCAGTCGTGCCAATCTCTTTTTAGGCCTAAGAAATTGCATTGAGAATCCTAAACTCACATGTGCATTCTTCTATGTAGTGATCACTGTCTCCGCTGTGTAGAGATTATATGGATTTGTGTCAATATCTATGGAGAATGACACCAGTGGAGAATGGCAGTGGTGCCAATATCATACCATGACCTGAAAACATGCACAAGGAATCCTAAACTCACATGTGCATTGGCACTTTTTCCATTATCATACTGGAGCCAATAAAATTAGTGGAATGTCAATCTATAGGTTTAGTTTGTCTAGATTACCACTAGTGGAGAATGGCAGTGATGCCAAACTCATGCTGGCCTGAAGAAATGGCATTGAGAATCCTAAACTCATGTGTGCATTCTTCTATGTAGTGATCACTATCTCCACTGTGTCCAGACTACCACTAGTGGGGAATGGCAGTGATGCCAATCTCATGCTGGCAACTATAAAATGACATTGAGATCATCAAACTCACATTTGGATTGGAATCGGACACCATGAGAGTGCTCTCAACGGAAGCAAGAATGGAAGAAGGAGAGAGAGAGACAGAGAGCCACACAAGTTTTGGTGGGTGCAGAACCACCCTAATCTTTTGTTTTATTCATTTATATATGTGTTTGAGTATTGTACATAATTGGGGTAAAGGCACAGTGACCTTTAACCCCCACAACCTCCCACGACAATGTGCCTTTAAGGGAGAACAACCAGTGGGCATACTATGCAATGCCCATCAATACACGACAATACTCAAACCGCGGACTGGGTAGACTCTTCGTCAGCATATCTACAGGGTTATCATCTGTATGAACCTTCACAAGATCTATGCGCTTGTCCTCAAGTACCTCCCTGATGAAATGGTACCTGACCTCAATGTGTTTGGTCTTTGCATGAAAGATCAGATTCCGTGCTAGCTGAATAGCACTCATGGAATCATTATGCAATGTCGATACACCTGTATGAATCTCCAAATCTCCCACTAGCCGATCAAGCCATATAGCCTCCTTGCAACCCTCTGTGGCTACAACATACTCAGCCTCTGTGGTAGATAAAGCAATGCACTTTTGTGCACGAGACATCCACGACACTACACCACCTGCAAAGGTGAACACATAACCAGAAGTGGACCTCCTACTATCCACATGCCCTGCATAGTCTGAATCTGTGTACCCAAGTACACGCATGTCTCCTTTACCAAAGCAAATGCACATCTCCTTGGTACCCTTCATGTACCTTATGATGCACTTAACTGCCTCCCAATGCCTCTTTCCTGGATTAGCCATATACCGGCTAACAACTCCCATTGCAAATGCAATGTCTGGTCTAGTAGCTATCATAGCATACATAAGACTCCCAACTGTCGATGCATAAGGAACCTTGGCCATCATGGCCCTCTCCTCATCTGATTTGGGACTATCTGTATGACTCAGTTTCAGATATGGAGGCAATGGAGTACTCACTGCCTTCCCCCCCTCCATATTGAAACGCTGCAATACTTTTGTAACATACTCTTTTTGTGAAAGCCAAAGGAGTTTCCTACTCCGATCACGCGTGATGCGCATACCAAGAATATGACCTGCAAGTCCCAAATCCTTCATATCAAAGGCCTCATGCAACTTGGCCTTTAATGCATCTAGCTCATAAGTATTCTTGCTAGCCAATAGCATATCATCCACATATGGTGCCAAGATTATCAAGCTATTATCCTTAGCCCTTTTAGTGTAGAGGCAGTGATCAATTTCACTCCTCCTAAAATCCAGGGACCGAATGAAAGCATCAAACTTCTGATACCATTCTCTAGGCGCTTGCTTAAGACCATAGAGACTCTTATTTAGCTTGCAAACTAAATGCTCTTTGCCCTTTTCTTCAAAGCCTTCCGGCTGCACCATGTAAATTTCCTCATGCAAATCCCCATG
Source organism: Dipteris shenzhenensis (assembly GCF_047967505.1). Lineage (NCBI taxonomy): Eukaryota > Viridiplantae > Streptophyta > Polypodiopsida > Gleicheniales > Dipteridaceae > Dipteris > Dipteris shenzhenensis. The sequence goes on along the minus strand of NC_141627.1, from coordinate 6,214,927 downwards.
CAAGAAAGTTGTCTTGACATCCATTTGCATAAGCTCCATATCCTCTACTGCCACTGGTCCAAGCATGCATCTAAGTGTGGTCATCTTCACAACCGGAGAAAATATCTCATCAAAGTCCACACCCTTCTCTTGCTTGAACCCTTTAGCAACCAAATGGGCCTTGTACCTAGGCACATCATCACCTGTGACCTTCATCTTGTAGACCCATTTACATGGCAATGCTTTCTTTCCATGTGGCAAAGAAACCAAGTCCCAAGTCTTATTCTTCATAAGTGAACTCATCTCTGATTGCATAGCATACTCCCACTTGCATTGATCCTCATGCATCATAGCCTCTCTGTAGCAAGAAGGCTCCCTGCAATCAGTAAGCATCACATAGTCTACCCTTGGAACAAACCTATCAGGCGGTCTAGACACTCTAGATGATCTTCTCAAGGGCATTTCAGCTTGCTGTCCCACTTGCATATCAGCCACATTTGGCTCATCATTTCCACCAATAGATGACCCATCATCTACCCTTGATTGTATATACCTATGGGAGTACTTGGTGGTACCATTTCTCGTACATTTGGTGCATGGACAGCTTGCTGTCTATCAACATATGCAGGTGGATTCACATCCTGGAAAGTGATTCTCCTCATTTCCACATCCCTCATGGGTGCCTTATGCATCTTCTTCTCATTGAAGACCACATCATGGCTGCGTATGATCTTCTTTGCTTCTGGATCCCAGAGACGATAGCCCATCTCTCCACTTTCACCATAACCCAGAAAGATGCATTTCCTAGACTTAGGATCTAGCTTCTTTTGAAGCTCTTTTGGCACATGTGCATATGCCTCACACCCAAATATATGCAAATGAGAGTAAGAGGGCTTCTTGCCACTCCATGCCTCTTCAGGAATACCACCATCCAAACTCTTACTAGGTGATCTATTGATCACATGCACTACAGTCTTCATTGCCTCAGCTCAAAAACCACCAGAAAGACTTGCATTGGAAAGCATGCATTGCAACCTTTCTTGAATGGTACGGTTCATCTTTTCTGCAACTGGATTTTGCTCTGGAGTACGAGGGGATGTGAGCTCCCTCTTAATCCCACGTGTATCATAGAAATGCTGAAAGTCATGAGAGAGATACTCTCCACCATTGTCAGTCCGTAGGCATTTAAGCGTTCTACCTAACTGATTCTCAACCAAGGCCAGCCATTTCTGAAATACCTAGAACACATCACTCTTCCGAGCTATAGCATAAGCCCACACTTTCCTAGTTGCATCATCAATGAATGTCACATATTATTCAGCCCCGCCTAATGACCGTGTAGGCATGGGACCACATACGTCTAAATGCACCAAATCAAGCTTTTCAAACTCTTTCTTTCCCCTTCTTTTATGGGCTGATTTAGTCTACTTCCCATAGAGACAGTGCTCACAAAATTCAAAATCAGAGAAACTCAAATGCGGTACATAACCCAAACGGCATAAGAGTTTCATTCCATTCTGGCTCATGTGCCCCAACCTGCAATGCCACAAAGAAGTGCTTGGCTACTCGGTTATTGCAACAACATGATCAAATACCCCTGATACATGTAAGGGATACAAAGTCCCACACTTGGCACCCCTGGCCAAAAGCATAGAGCCCTTCTGAATTTTCCAACTCTGAAAGCCAAAAGTGGTGTGAAAACTAGCATCATCTAGCTGACCCACTGAAATAAGACTCTTGGTCAGCTTAGGCACATGTCTCACATGTTTCAAAACAAATGCAAACCCATTTGCAAAAGAAAACTTTATGTCACCTGATCCCACTATGTCACATGCATAGTCATTTCCAAGATGCACACAATCTATCTTTCCACTGTCATAAGTGGAGAACCATTCCCTATGGGGAGTAACATGGAATGAAGCACCAGAATCCAAAATCCAATCCTGGGAATATGCATCATCTGAAGTGGTAAGCAACTCTACAGATAAACTAGACATGAAGAGAACATCATTGTCACTATCATGTGTGACTGCATTGATCTCCTCGATCTTCACTTTTCCTTTGTCCTCCCTTGGACTCTCTTCCTTTTGATTTGCACCCCAATTTGCATTCTTTTTCTTATCCTTTTGCTCTCTTTTCAGCTTGTAGCAATCCTTTTTCATATGGCCCTTCTTGCCACAGTGGTAACACTCAATGTTTCGTGCCCTGGATTTGCTACGAGACTTCCCTCTTTCTTGGGACTTCCCCCTGAACTGTGATCTACCCCTTTGCACATTTAAGGTTGCATCCTGCTTGTTGCCATCCATAGACTTCCGTCTAATATCCTCGGCCAACAAGCTACCCACAACATCATCAAATTTCAGTACTCCACTAGGTGCAGAGTTACTGACAGCTGTACGGAAGGTATCCCATGAGGATGGCAATGAACATAAGAGAAATATTGCCTTAGTCTCCGCATCAAAATTCATTTTCTGAGCCTGAAGCTGGCTGAAAATAATATTGAATTCATTCAAGTGAGAAGCAATGGAGACCCCTTCCTTCATCTGCAGCTCAAACAACTTCTTCATGAGGTAAACTTTATTAGAGGCAGTTTCCTTCTCATAAGTGGCACACAGTTTCTTCCACAAATCTTCCGTAGTCTGCTCATTTACTACTGTGAAATAAACTAACTCTGCAAGATGAAGTCTAATAGTAGACTTTGCTAATGCATCCAACTCATTCCAATCATCCTCAGACATATCCGCAGGCTTAGCTTCAATACCTGCCAAGGGTTTAATCTGCTTCTTTTGAATAAGCACATCCCTTATTTGTTCTTTCCACAAAGAAAAGTTTGTCCCATGAAACTTTTTAATGCTGAAAAACTCCTTTTCAGACATGGAAGAGGATGCCATGATGCAAATGAAACAAAATCCCAAATGCTAGTCCCTGCAAGAGAGAATCACACCAAATACCAGGTGCACCCAAATGTGTATGCCACAATAGAGTGAAGTATCACCAAAATTCAAAGCTCAAAGCATCAAAAGATGCATCTGACTCATGTGCATATACTATTCATCCATATGAGCAAATCTGGCCCAAAAGAAAATGCCAATAAGTGCCAAATGACTCAAGCATAAACACTGTCCACTGGTATATGCATCAATAATATCTCATCCAAGAGAGCATATCACTATCAGTGCATCACCTACAATGTGTCAAAGCTGTCCCTCAGCATAAAATAGCATCCATGTGCAAAGCGTCCATAAAAATAGCATCCCACAAGGCAATTTGGGCCTATCAATGCATCCAATAAGGACCGCAATGCATCCAAATGGCCTATAAATCATCCACTGCAACCCAATGCATACCACGAATGAGCGCACACTACTGCAACTAGAGTGATCTGCATAAGGTATGCTCAAGAAATCATAGTCCCACGGTAATGACCGCTACTAAAAATAGAACCTGAGATGCCTCAAAACATGGGTGCCATTGCATAATCGGACTCAGCAAGAAAATCTGCAAATATCTCTCTTCTGCCAGAACTCCAAAATCCCAACCAATGAGTGAGAAATGGGAGTCAACACTTATCCACTTCCATGTGGCATAAATCTAAGGTTTCAAAACCTTAGAATGAAAAATGCATAACAGAGAGACGAAATCGAATACACAGAGATCTATAACTCTGAAAATCCTCCACTGAATCGTGCAAGAACTGATAGGTAGGGGTTTTTGGGCGTCCGGAACGCAATGGGACAGACGGTTTTGGAAACCGTGGTCTCAATCACTGGGTCCAATACACGGACTGAAAAACGTTTTTGGAAACAGAGCTATTTGTAAACTCCACCGGAGTGCGAATGATGAGCAACATAGAGGTTTTAGGACCTCTTGAGTCCATCGAAACTGACAGATCTACAAATGGTTGCTCCAAACTTGAGTTCTAACACCCAGGCAAAAAACGCAGAAACTGACACAGTGAGCCAGAAATCCAATGAAATGATCCCAGATTCAAGAATGAAGGTGTTTCCAAGCTCTTAAAGTGAAGTGGACACCAAAAGCAAGCAATAGTTGCCTCTACAAGTCAATATGGAGTCTCTGTCATCGAACGGAACAGGGAAAAGCTCAAAAAACGACTTTTTCTTTGAAACCACTTAACAGGCCCTCAAAACCACTTTGCAAAGCCAAAGTGACTTTTCCAAAGGTTCCTCCAAGGTCTTTGCACACTCAGATGCAAGTAAAGTCACCCACAAAGCTTCTTCTTCCTCCCACAGAGCTACTGAGCTTCCAAGCATTCATGCACGCTCAGCTAGATCACCCGGGCTCTGATACCAGTTGAGAGTGCTCTCAACGGAAGCAAGAACGAAAGAAGGAGAGAGAGAGACAGAGAGCCACACAAGTTTTGGTGGGTGCAGAACCACCCTAATCTTCTGTTTTATTCATTTATATATGTGTTTGAGTATTGTACATAACTGGGGTAAAGGCACAGTGACCTTTAGCCCCCACACACCACTCTCCTATGATCACTGGAATACCCCTCCTAGAATAGTAGGGTAAACATTTGTACAAGTGGAGAATGGCAGTGGTGCCAATCTCTTATTAGGCCCTAATAAATCGCATTGAGAAGCCTAAACTCACATGTGCATTCTTCTATGTAGTGATCACTGTCTCCACTGTGTAGATATCATATGGAATTGTGTCAATCTCTGTGGAGAATGGCAGTGGTGCCAATCTCATACCATGACCTGAAAACATGCACAAGGAATTCTAAACTCACATGTGCATTGACACTTTTGCTATTATCCTACTGTAGCCAATAAAATTAGTGGAATGTCTACACTACCACTAGTGGAGAATGGCAGTGATGCCAATCTCATGCTAGAACCTACATAATCACACTGAGATCATCAAACTCACATGTGGATTGGAATTGGACACCACTCTCCTAGAATACCCCTCCTAGAATAGTAGGGTAAACATTTGTACAAGTGGAGAATGGCAGTGGTGCCAGTCTCTTATTAGGCCCTAGAAAATGGCATTGAGAAGCCTAAACTCACATGTGCATTCTTATTAGCATCAGTGCCCTTCTCTAGAAGGTCAGGTGAGAAAACTCTCATGTGATAACCTTCACATAAGGAGAATGGCACTGGTGCTATTCTCTGATTCTCTGCAATCCATGTGATGAATCGAACTTCTGCCATTCTCCTTAACATCATGGAGGATGGCACCAGTGGAATTATCCTCAAACTCTCACAGAGGATGGCACTTGTGCCATTCTGAACAAACTCACAATCCATGTGTTCAATGGCATTTGTGACACACTTCTAACATCATATTATGTTGGAGAATGGCACAAATATCATTCTTTATTATAACCATCTTAACTTTGATATTGTATATATTCGCTTAGTACTGTGTTGGTGTAGTTTTTCATAATGCATATATAAGCTGCTTCGCCTTGGTTATTTTGTTAATAGAACTTGCATTGTGGTTGTAATATTTCCTACTACAGTTATGATTTTCTATTATACATTTCATTGTGTCCTTGGTTCTTTTGTTAACAGAACATTGCAAGAATGGCTAGCAAGGGAAAGAGAAAGGTTCGAGAGGTGTCAGTTTATGATGGAGTTAGTTTTGGAAGAGGATGGTTTTTGGATATATACAATAACGAACTCCAAAAACTCCATAAAGTGCATTGTTTTGTGAACATCCAAGGAACAACTTTTAAGATGTTGGACAAGTTAAAGAGATGGAGGATATTGAGAAAGACAACGTTCCTTGTCTCAAAATTCATACATTGGGAGGCAATGTGTATCAATTGGATCCTGCTTGTTTTGATCATGCGAGGATGAATGCTACTGGGGAGGACGCGATGATATCTAGGGGTTAGATTAATTAGCCAGAAAATTATACCAACCAACAGATATTAGAAAGCTTTGATTTGGTAACAAAAGGGATAAAGCAAGATATAAAAAAGAGTAGAAAAGTTTCGAAAAGAACCAAGAAAAGTGATGTTGAGGGATCAAGCTCTCAAGTGTCTCAGAACACATTGAAAGAGAAGGCTAGAGAGACCGGTGAGGAGGAAACAATAGGTGAGAAGGAAATAAGGTCAGATGGAAAAACAAGCATTGGGGATAAACTGGAGGCTAAAGACAAAGACACAACTTTAGGAGGAAAACAAGGAGGTACAGGAATAGTCACTGATGGAATTAGAAGTGGAGGTGATGCAACGGGGAGTGGTGAGACACATATAATAGGACATGGTGAAAAATCATCTGAAGCAACTATCATCCTATATAAGAAAATCCAGCCAGATGTTGACTTTAAGGCACTACAAAAGAAATTGGAAAGGAAGGACACAAGTATGACAGGCTTGATGGAGTACGTAGAGTACTTCCCATTTGGTTTGGAGTTTGAGGTGTTGATCCCAGTGATGAATTGCTTTAGAGCACCAAGCCAATATGTGTACAGGACATTGACCCTTAGCTATGTCAGTGACTTGGTCAAGAGTTTTGCAATGAATGCACGACCTCCTGCAACATGTGCATATCTTATGCCTTACCACACAGGCACAAATACTCCGATGTGCAAGGAAGAGATAAAGGTGGAAAAGTTAGAGTATAATTATTGGATTCTCGCAGGGCAGCATTCGATTTATGCTGCAAGGATGTTTATAACTAAAGCACATGGAGAAGCCTTCAATCAACAAAAAGGTTTCTATACACGAAGGAAGGCGAGAATCGTTGTCAATGCACCAATTGAAGCAAGTTGTAAGATATCATCAATGGCCAACATGGAGGCACATACCGTTTTGAAAAATCAACCATATATCGATATCTTACAACACCTAAGGGCATAGTGGATTGCATTCGTACGACCAAAGAAACCAGCCCAAGGCCTTGTCAAAGGGCATAAATATTGACAAAGTTGGGATGTGAGTAATAAACTTTGTTTTGTATGCATTTTTTATTTCAAGAATGTTTATGGCTTTGTAAAAGAAATGATAGTAGTGTCAATTCCCTGATGTGAGAATGGCACTAGTGCCATTCTTCTAATTACCAAGTCATGCTTTTGACATGGTAATGGGAGAATCGCACTAGTGTCATTATTATCTCTAACACATGATTTGGATTAGAAGAATGTCTAAGATGATTTTGATTTTTTTATATAGAATTTTGTAGGAGTTGCAAGCGTATCGATGGGCGCAAACTTTGCTACCAAGGACACACACATGGTCACATATGATGATGACATCTACGAACAATGGATTAGGATTTAGACATTGGTGAAGCAGGGTGATCTTGAGGGTCAAAATCCCACAATAACATATATGAGGTGTCTGCTAGGATTGGAAGACGAAGATGTACGTGCACTTCAAGCAGAGATTGAGTCTAAAGAAATAGTCTTGGTCAAGTCAAGCAAAGACAAGGACTCCATTGAAATGTCTCAATGGGCAATGGAGATTAAGCATGATAGAGCCCTGAAAGAAGCTCTCATCAAGGAGTTCAACTCACATCACCCTCATGTTGATGAAGACCACAGGGAAGCTCCAGCTCCACATGAAGGGGTACCGGAAGGGAAGCCTTCCAAGGAGAGAGAGAGAGAGAAGCTTCTCTTTCTGGCCTCTCTCAACTCAATTCCTTGGAAGGCAAGGAGGAAGGGGACCTGGCTCTGATACCACATGAAGGTGCAAGAATGGAATGGAAAGACATAATGAAAATGCTAGAGCAAAGCAAAGATAACCAAAGTACTCACATGATGGAAAGCTTGATGTAGATGTTGACTCCTATGATTTGACACAAGGAAGTACAACACTCTTATAGAGTGCACACACAAACTAAAGTACCTAGTGTATATGCGATAATTCCCAATATGACATGTGGCACTCTCACACAAATACTAGTTCCTAGTACACACTAGAACACTCAACTTGACTTCATGTTCTAACAAGTTATTTGTGTATGGGATATTATGGAGTTTTTTAGAAAATAGGAAGAGTGAGTCATATAAAGAGGTGGGCTCATGTCCATGTGTTCCAATAATATAAGAGAGGCCACATACCAAGCGTGTGGAAGGCATGTGGAGGAGTGTGAAGTCAAGAGGAATCCTTCTAGAATTCCTATCTGGAATAAGGAGGATGTGGACATGTGGAAAAGAGAGGGTCCCTATGGGCACCATGTGGGGAGACTCTTGACTTTCTCAATATTTTAAGAGTCTTGAGCATCTTTTGATGGGACACATGGCAAGAGTAGCCAAAAAGGACATGGATGTTGACATACGGGCTTATGTGATTGATGGGGAAAGGAATCTATAGGCAGCAATTGTAAATGGGTGAAGGAGGGTAACAAAATCTCTATAAAAGGAGCCCTCCTCTCCCTTATTCATCAATCATTTCCACCATTAGGCCTCATGTTGCTGTAGCTCTAGTCTCCCCTAGCCTCTTTCATGAGCCTTCTCTCCCTCTTGTATATATTCTCTTATGTAGACTCTTGAGTCCATCTCTCTCTAGTTTATTCTCTCTCTATGAGTAGTCTTGGAGCTTCCACTCCCTCTTGTATGTATGAAACCTCTTCTTCTCCCTTGTATTTGTAGTGTTGGAGTGGATTCTCACTCTATTTGTAACGAAGGTCACTTCATGTTCTCTCTCTCTTGAGTGTCTCTTTCCTTTTCTTTCTTTCAAAGCCTTAAAAGTTCTTTCTATTCAGCTGCTCTCACTGTGCACACATGGTCCATCTGTTTCCTGAGCCACCATGAAAGATTCTTACCCTCTTTTAGGCAAAATCCATGAGGGGTGGATCGTTGATGAAGGTGGAGTCTTGAGGAAGCATCCTGCTCATGCGAAATTAGCCTGGGTGGAGGGCAGTTTTCATGACAGTTTGACCCCCTTTTAGTGTTTTGCTCATAACTTTCTGCTCGATAGTCCGATTGTAATGAAATTTATATCACCGCGAAGCTCTCTTTAAGATGCATGTTTGTACGTGATCAGATCTTGAATCAAATACTGTTGCAAAAAGTTATGATTCTCTGTGTTTGACAGTCTATTTTCATGATAGTTTTTACCCCTGTCTAGTAAACTATCCATAACTTTTTGGCCGCTTCTCTGTTTCTTATGAAACATATATCAGCATGAAGCTCTCTTTAAGACGCATGTCTCTAGGTGATTAGATCTTGAATCAAATACTGTTGCAAAATGTTATGAGTCTCTGTGTCTGATAGTCTATTTTCATGATAGTTTTTACCCCCTTCCAGTAAACTGTCCATATCTCTTCAACCGTCTATCTGTTTTCAATGAAACTTATATCAGCGTGAAGCCATCTCAAGGCACATCTCTTTGTGTGATTCAATCTCTGATATCATGTCTCTACTAAAAGTTATAGGCCTCTGTGTTTAATGATAGTTTGTAGAGTGTTTTGAGCTAAGTATAAGGGTGTCTATGAAGGAGGTGCAATGTTTCCTCAGAATCTACCCATCCGACCCAATCAGCCCCTTCAAACTCCTTGATATATATCAGTTCATGTCATGTTGAGCCGCAAGATCTTCTTTCAACAACGTATCGCTCTTCTCTTTGGTGCAGACCGGTTCGCTGAGATTATGGCCTCTGCTGATCCTTTCCTTCTCCCTATGCTTGATTACAACATCACTTGGGATGTTGCCATCTTCATTCTCATCTGAGGGAGGAAAGTATGGTGTGGTATCTTGGCATAAAAGCTTCTTTCTAATGTCCCATTCTCAATGATAAATATCTTTGTCAGTCAGTTCAAAAGTAGCAGGAAGTGAAGAGGTGCGTGAAGTTTATTACCCCTAACTTCATGTCACATCTTTTGGTGGAGACGCCGGGTATGTTTGGTATTGGATTCATCCCACCTTACTAAATGGGTGCTTGATTGCATGTTATGCCTAGAAGAGGCATGTGTTTTGATGAGGTAAAGAAGATGCCTAGAAGAACTCTGTTAGAAGAGATTGCAACCCATTTAAGAGAACTTGAAGATTGTGAAGGTGATGCTCAAGCTATTCGCACAGTCACCTTGATCATATCCTTTATGTTTGCACTGTTGAATATGTTGGTGAATCGACAATGCCAGCAGCTGGCACAATGATAGATTGGGGATTGTTCCATGCACTGGCAGCTTGGTGTGAAGAAGAGTTGAGTATTTGGGTAGTTTTCGACTATAACAGTGGAGTGGTGATTCTTAATGCTTTCAACTTCTTTTGCTATGAAAATGATGAAGATTACAATATCTTGAAGCTTTTATGTGCACTTCCTATTGTGAGAAGGGTGATTCTAGAATGCATGTATACTCAATGTTTTCATCGTGCTGGTTGGTCACTTATTTTTGAAGATTTTGTTGAGGATCACATTGTGGAGGGTTTTCAACAAGTGGTTATGCATAATAAGTTGGTCTTGGTATACTAAGGCTCTGTGGGATCTTGTTTGGATCTTGTTTGGGATATTATTTGGATCTTGGTGTTTCCTTTTTGTGTTTCATCATGGTGAAGATTCCAGTGTTTCGAGGGACCCAAGGGGAAGACTCGGAGTCTTATCTTCGGGATTTTGTTCGAGGATGCCGGCTTTCTGGATGGTCCATGAAGGATCGGGCATAGATTTTGCTTGATTTTCTTGAAGGTGTAGCCTTGAGTTGGCATGAGACCTTGTCGGACTCTACCAAGGAGGACTGGGACCAAGTGGTGGCAGCAATGAAGCACAGATTTGGGGCAGTGGAGTCGAGGTGGAGTCGCCAAATGCTTTGATGTTGCAGTTGGACCGGTTCTATCAAGGAGAGGGTGAGTTGGTCTCTGCGTTGGCAATCCGATATGAAACTTTATGGACAAAGTATGAAAGGGCAGCTTTGCGAGCTATGGCATCTACATCATCGGCCCCTCAAAGTCTCTCAGGGATGGAGCACTTAAAGATGAGCAAATTTGTTATGGCTTTGGAGCCTCGTCTTCGCTCAAAAGTAATGAGTAAAGATCCAATAACATATGTGGAGGCACTTCGCATTGTGACCAAGAAAGAAGCTTCTCTAAAGATCGAATCCTCTTTTGTGTCTTCAACAGCTTCAACTTCTAAGGTGGAGGTAATGGTCACTCCTCAGGTACCAAAGTCCTCTGAGTTAGATCATAATATCTCCCAATTGATGGTAGAGTTTTCTGATTTGAAATTGCATTTGGTTAATGCACGACAACCTAGAGCACCAAAGAGTGAAGATAGGCCTCAAGATAGGAGTGGGGTCACTTGCTATGAATGTAATGAAAAAGGTCACTATCGCCCCAAATGTCCTAGATTGAGAAAGAAAGAAGAAAAACAAGTATCCTTGTTAGAAGCTTCTTCAAGGGATGAGGAAAGAGAGGTAATGATGGCTAAATGGGGGCGTGGTAAAGCAAAAGAAGAAGAAGAAAGCAAGGAAGAAGTAGATGAGGAACATCAGGAAGAGGAACACCGTAGTAAGAAAAAGAAGGCATCTAAAAGGAGAATTAGCCAGTCAGACTTTCCTTTAGGACAAGGAATTGGAAGCTATGACTTGTTGTCCGACCTTAAAGAAAAGGAAGCTCATATCACCTTTGGTCAATTACTTGCTTTGCCGGAAGGAATGGGGAAAACTAGCAAGCACAAGAGTGTCAAAGAAGAAAAAGAAGAAAAGTGCCATTCCTGTTGTTCAAAAGGTAGATATAGATGTTGGTGATGATGTACCTATGGTTGATGTGATCATTGATGGTCAAGTGATTTCTAATGTGTACATTGATGGAGGTGCATTGATTAATGTCATGAGTGAGAAGACCATGATAGATGCTGATTTAAAATACTCTAGTACTACCTCTCCTTATCGCATCAAAGTGGCTGACAACACTAGGGTTAAGACCTTGGGAGTTGTGAAGAATCTAGAAGTGGATGTATGTGGAATTTCTGTGCCGACTACTTTTCAGGTGATCCCTACCAAGCCAGATGCACGTGCCTATCCATTGATTTTGGGAAGGCCTTGGCTACGCAAGGTGAAGGCTATTCAAAAGTGGGATACTGGAGAATTGATTTTGCAGGGAAATGATAAGCTCGGGGGGGTCACTCATCATATGTAACCCTATCACGTGAGTTCAATAGAAGGATATTTTTTATTTCTAAAATTTACAGAAATAAATATACATAAGGGACTATTTAAAATAGTTTTGAGAAAAATTTACAGATTTGTATAGAAAAGGGGTACATTTCATTAATGAAAAGTTTACAGTTAAGGGATTTTAGAAATAGGCCTTGAACGCACGTGGTATAGAGGGTTTATACATAGTGACCCCCCCGAGATGATAAGAAGGTGCGCTACAACATCAGAAGCTGCAAAAAGGAAGTTGTCAAGGAGGAGTCTTCAACATCAGAGAGTTCAAGCTCTGACTTAACCGATGAAGAAGAAGAGACAGGGTGTAGCTCCGAGGAGTCCAACTCAGAGGGTGAGGTGGAAGGAGTGGCCTTTGGTCTTTGTCTTGGTGCTGATCGGGATGAGTCAGGAAGGAACAAGGTGGTGGTGCAAGAAGATCCTGTAGAGACACTTCATGTGGAGGATGTGGAGCACACTAAACGATGCCAACGCAATGAAGAGCTTCTTGGTGATTCTCTATCAGGTAGTGAGAAGCTCCAATACTTGGATATGCTAGATAATTTTCCCATGTCTCTTTATAACAAGCTATTCACAGGTTCGACCAGTCTCTCTTGTGGAGCACAAGATTCAGTTGAAGCCAGAAAGCAAGCCAATTGTGCAACGCTTAAGGTAATTGGGGGTGATCCAAGCTGAGGCACTAAAGAAAGAGGTAACACAACTACTTGAGGCAGGATTCATCTTTCCTGTTGATGATTCAGAATGGATATCTCCTGTAGTTGTCACACCAAAGAAAGGAAATAAGTGGCGAGTTTGTGTGGACTTTTGTCCTTTGAATGCATGCACTAAGAGGGATCATTTTCCTTTGCCATTACAAGATGAAATACTAGACCAAGTAGCAGGGCATGAGATGTATTCTGTATGTGATGGGTATTTTGGGTACTTTCAAATTCATATTCGGGAGGAAGATCAAAAGAAAACATCATTTGTCACACCTTGGGGAGTTTTTGCTTACAGAGTGATGCCTTTTGGGTTGACCAATGCACCAGATACATTTCAAAGGTTCATGAGTCAAGTCCTAGAGCCTTACTTGGGAAAGTTCATACGGGTGTTTTTGGATGATTTTTACATTTATTCTCGGCGCATAGATCAATGGGGTGTGGAGCAACAAGAGTCTTTCCAGCAACTTAAGGAGGCCATGAGTAAGGGCCCAATATTGAAGCCCCCTGATTGGTCTCAAGACTTTTATGTAAATCCAAGTGTATCTTTGCATTCAGTTGGTGCTGTATTGCTACAAAAAGGAGAGGCAGGTAGAATGCAATGCATCTATTATGCCAGCCGATAGCTTACAGATGTGGAAACAAGGTATGAAGAAATGGAGCAACAAGCTCTCTCTTTGGTGTTTTCCATCAGAAAGTTTCGCTCCTATTTATTACCTCGACCATTTTTCTTCCTTACCTCTCAGCCTATATTAGCATATCTAGTTCGCAAGCCTAATCCTGGGGGGAGATTTGCAAAATGGTTGTCAGAGCTTCAAGAGTTCTCTTTCTCTTTTGTCACTGAAAATACCACTAGGTCCACTATGGCAGATTTGCTCACAGGGTGGGAGGATCTAGGAGAAGAAAAGAAATGTAAGGAGAACATTAAAGATGAAAGGGATACACCACCAACAGCTTTTGTTTTGTATTTTGATGGGGCTTTTAGTCCTTCATGCCAACAAGGAGCCGGGGGGATAGTCTTGATGAATCCTAAAAATCAAGAGGTATGGGCAACAGGACAAGAGCTTCCAGGCATCACAACTAACAATGCAGCTGAGTATAATGCTTTGATTCTTGGTTTGGAGGGTTGTCTTCAAAGTTAGGTTAAAGAATTGGAAGTAAGAGGAGATTCTCAGCTTCTTATAAAGCAAATGCAAGGGCATTACAAGACAATAAGTCCTCATTTAAAGGAGCTTAATCAAAAGGATATGGCACTATGTAGTCAGTTTGATTTTTGCAAGTTTGTTCATATAAATAGAAAAAAAAATCAAAGGGCAGATGAGTTAGCTAAAGTTACTGTAGTGCCAGACTGGGGGGTGGTTTCTTGGGTAGACACTGGATGGCCAAAACTACAAGATGTTCAGAAATATGTGGAAGAAGGCATGTTTCCTCGAGGATTAACTCCACAACAAAAGCAGAGATTAGTTACTTTTGGCCATGCCTCCATAAGGATGTATATGAATGCATTTCCTAGAGATAGCATTGTGTGGTCTATATAGGAAATATAATTTCCTATATACAAATATACAAAAGACCTCATTTCCTATATAGATGACATAGAATCCACTTGATTGTCCATATTAAAGTCAATTTTCTTAGATAGCACTACCTGGTCTATATAGGAAAATGAATTTCCTAGATAAAGAGGAGAAAGTCCCTCTTCCTATCTAGGAAATATGCTCAAATCTCCTAGCTACCTAGCAATTTTCTATATAGAGATTGGTCTAAAGTCCCTTGTGCTACAAGAATCTCCTACTCCTTAGACTTCGTTGAGTGGGCATAATGGCTTAGCCTTGAGCTTTCTGATTGGTTTTTCAACAACCCACTACTAGCTTTTGTGACACGCTACATTTGGAATAGTTACAGATAGTTTGGAAGGCAGCATAAATGCTGGGAAGGAATTTGGGGCCTTCCATCATCTTAGAGAAATTTTGATCCACTAGAAGTTTGCATGCACAGATGAGAATGGATGCTCTGAAAATCCCTCAATGGTTTGAGCACTTCCCCTCTTGCCTTGTGCATATATGATGCAACATATTCTCCCATGGTCATTTTTCTTGCATCGTTATCATGGAGCCATGCTTGTGTCCTCTATTGAGAACTTTGTATGCTTGTGTCTTTCACTATAATACTTTTTAGTGACTTTTCTAAGTCCCCAAGTTCCTACAACTCGAAAGCCAACCCTGGACTACTAAAATTTTGTTATAATTATGATTAAAAAACCCTAAGTGCCTTTGACACTAAAAAACTTGATTAGTCCATGATACATATTATGTCGCTTCCCTCTTTACCTTCGTTCTTTTTTAGTTTTTCTTTATTTATTGGAAATGGATTAGGCCTCAGATCTTGGATATACTTTAGTATTTGTGTACTATTTTGGCACATCTTGTATCCACTATTTCAGCCCTCATAACAAAACCTTCTTTTTGGATGTTTGTAAAAGACCTTTTTTACATCTTTGGTCTTACCAAAAAAGGAATTAGCAAGGCTAAACTATTCTATGTGTGGTATGCCAAAGGAGCAAGTATGTGCAAGTATGTGGCATGGGGTTAAGTAATTTTCTTTGGTAGCCATGTAAAATAGAATTCAAATTACATGATAATTTTTTGATAAATGATTATTATTATATTGATTTCAAAAGGATAATAATGTTGCACTTATGCATATGAAAGTGCATTTTTATCACAATGTTTTATACTTAGGATTACCTTGGGCCATTGGCCATTGGAAAATTTCACCTTAGGTTCTATATAAAATATCATTTGAAAGATGGGATTGTCTTTGATATGAGCTCAGTAAAGACATACCCTACATCTACTAGACTTTTTGACATTCGTATATTACATGCCAAATTGGGTTGGGGATAATTCTCCTTGAACACTCCCTTGAGAGTACTAGAAGAAAAAGATTTTACCATGTTCTATTTCGTTTACCTTGGTAGGTTGTACCATATTATAGAGGAATATGTCATTGATAATCTCTTCATCTAGGAAGCTCTGATGACTTGGTATCACTTTTTGCTATGTGGGCATAGTTTTTTA
The DNA here is from genome assembly GCF_047967505.1 of Dipteris shenzhenensis. Lineage (NCBI taxonomy): Eukaryota > Viridiplantae > Streptophyta > Polypodiopsida > Gleicheniales > Dipteridaceae > Dipteris > Dipteris shenzhenensis. The sequence continues at coordinate 6,199,093 of NC_141627.1, read as the reverse complement.
TGATAAGAATTTGAGGGGCCTGTTAGGACATAATTTGAACTTTTCAAAGTTTTTTATGATAAGGATTTGAGAGGACTATTAGAACGTGAAAGTTTAAATGCCAACTCTTGATTACCTTTTGGAATGTATGAATGCCAAGTTTTCTAATTTCATGTTACTTTATCTAATGGAAAGACTTTTAGAAGAGTTGGATTCCATAACCAATGGCATAAAAGAATCATAATGTAGAAACTAGAGTTTAGCATGGTTGGGTAAGGTGAATTAGAATCAAGTTGCTATAAGAGGACACAAGTGAGGGATAGAGTGCTCATTGTGGTTGTGGCAATGGTCAAGTTGCTTCACAATCAAACTGTAAGGCAATGAATGCAATGGAAATTATGGGAGGTGAGTAAGCTAATAAAATTTCTAAGAGACATGTTTTTTCTTTTCGAGATCTAAATCCTAGTGCAACTTGCACACACCACACTTTATATTCATGTAAGGTGCCCATTAGAGAAGAGAGAGAGAGAGAGAGAGAGAGAGAGAGAGAGAGAGAGAGAATAAAACAACATGCCATACGAAGCTGAAAATAGCAAGGTAGGTTATTACTTTTTCTTTTTTTTTAAAACCATATTGCATTTGCAAGGAATAAGCACAAATATAGTGGAAATGACAAACAATAGATTCATTACCAGCCCTTCTTCCAAGTTAGTTAAGGCATTCTTACAATTAGAGGATTAGCCCTTATACAATTGAAATTGAAATAAAATCCTTGTAACATGGACAAGCATTTGAATGGATTAGGCAATTAAAGCATGTGCTTTCCATGATGATCACTTGAACTAACTAGAAAGGATAGTCCATTATTAATGCTTAAAATTTACAATGTGAAACACCATGGAGAAAGATGACTTGTAATCCTAGAGTGATTACTTGTCATCCTAGAGTGCCAAGGCTTGGTATAAAACATTTATTAAGAGGCGAAGAGATTAAAGATATAAATTGGTCATCTCCCATTAGAAGAATGATTCTTATGAGCATGTGCATTGAGCTCAAGATTGTCAAATCGTATGCTTGACTAATGTAGACTAGGGGCTAATGAATAGCTTCCTTGATTTTCTTGAAACTGTGACCATGATAAATAGAGGATGGAGTGGCAGATTAAATGACATGGCGCACAGGCCACGTGTCACACTGTTAGAAGCCGGAATCTATCAAGATCCGGACGGAATCTTCTGGATTCCATCGTCTTCTCCGTCGATGGAGGCGGCCGTCGAGCCCGTTGTAGGAGGCGCCGCTCGGTGTAGAGGCTCTAGCTTCTGTGCTGTGAAGCGTGCAGTTGCGGCTGGAGACGCTGCTGGAGGAGGCGATGCACTGGAGGGAGCTCGTTTGGACCGTCGTTGGAAGATAGGCTGAAGTTGTCGTGTATCACAGATTTGAAGCGCGGCCCATTTTTAGTGGCCTGTTGAGAGAGCCTAGGCTATCTGCAGTTTGTTGCATAGAGGCCATCGTTAGGCGTATGCTTTGTCATAGCCGGGCGTATGCTTTGTCATAGCACTCGTTAGCCTTTGCATGGGCGTTGGAGTGGAGTTGCAACAGTCGAGAATTATGGGAAGCTTGCCAGAGAGAGCAGCTTGTGTTGTTGCACGGCTGTAGCCACCTCTTATACTCCTTGGAGCGGTCGTTTAGTCGCTGTAGATAGGCTTCTTGGAGCGATCGTTATTGATAGCGGGCTGTGGTTCTGAAGCGTAGTTTGGAGCGATGCTGGCTAAGAGCAGTAGAGTTGTAGTTATGGAGGCCTCTATGAGGTAGCACGGCCACTGCGTGTTAGAGGTGAAAGCATCAACGATGTATGTTGGAATGAAATCACCTAAGGGATGAATGAATTGAGGCACATATCTCCGCATGCTGTGGGAGATGTAAGAGACTTATACTAACGATTGGACTAAAATTCTCATGGACACTATTGGACTCCTACTGTACATCTGTATCTTCTGCTGTGGCAATAGATATAGTCAACAAAACCATGCATACCTATGATGGATATACATCCCTAGAATTATTTTGTGCTGATGTAGGTGGAAGTCCCTAATGATAAGGGTATACTTGCAAATATTCATAATAGAAAGTGTGGAGGTTGATCCATGCTAGCATTGATACATGATCTTTGTCCTTGAAATGTTGGGTGGGAACATGTACTCAAACTTCGCCACCGCGCTTTTGTCAAGACATCCACTAAAACATTTTAGGAGAATTTGCCTATAGTTGAGCCCTTACTTGTTGCACAAGATATTTTGCCCCAGTACTACCTACAATAGAGGTAGCTCGACTTAGATCAACTCTATTTGGCTCCTCACAATCCTTGCATCAAAGAGAATAGCTGGGTGATCTACTAATGGAAGTCTTCACTAAGATCGAGCTTGCCATGAGTATGATTTGGCAATAAAAGGCAAGGCCCAATGCTAGAGAGAAACGTTCAAGTTGTACAGGGTATAGGTCGAGTCTCAAGATCCGGTAGCATTACAGATTGAGTCAATCTTCTCGTTTGTTGGTTGGTACTTGGCCCTCAATAGTTGCAGTGGTCTTAGAACCAATAGTTTTCACTGAGACGGCCATAGTACGATGCTTGGCAAGGGGTTGCAAGGCCAATCGGGCACCACTTTACCACCAGGGGTTCCTTCCTTCCCCTAGTACTAAGCCAACTTATTGGGGTGCTCCTTGGGGGGATTTCTAGGCTTGGATCTCTTCTAACAAGAAACTATCCCTGCATGACAATCGTTACACCAATTGGCTTGGGTTGCTACAACATATTCTTCTTGCAATTTAGTATGGGCCTCCTTAAGGCTGTGAGGCTGTGCCTGCAACTTCTTGCACTCATAGTGGCGCATCCTCATAGAATGATTCCATCTTTTATGCATAAGACACATGCTCTCTTGTATGGTAAAGAGGAGCCTATGGTGGAACCAATTTCTAGCTACATGCCATAAGTGCGAGAAGCCGTCACGACCCCTTCAAAGAGCCCATGGTAGCAATTCACCGTTATGACATGAGGAGAAAGATTACTGTCAAAATAGTATCCCTTGCAAGAACCTTCTAGTGTGGTGAAAGAAACCTCACAACTGCTGGGGAATTCAGTTGGTCGAACATGGGCCCAACTTCATGGGTGTCTAGCTCTACACTTTTTAGACCTATGATAGGTAGCTTCAAAACTAGTGAGGATCTTCTTTTCTTTCCCATTAGGCACTATAGTCAGTGCTCGCAGCTGTTCAACGGGCACTATCCTCTTGGTTTTTGTGACACCTGATTCTTTGAACACCACCTTCTTTCCCTTGTAAAAGGAATATTCTATCAATGCTTGCAAAACACCTTACAACTCAACCACCAAAAGGAGCTAAGACGGTAAGTATAAGAGAAACAACTGGTTGTGTGTCTCTATAGTGACTCATGTGTCGTGAGGATGTTGAAGAGATGCCGATGGAGCCTCCACTCCAAGCTACTCCTTCTGAGAGCAATGCAGGGCACGAACCATCTGCAAGTGTCACTCAATGGCCTCCGGATTGTTGCAATGTGTTTCCACCACAAGAGAAAGAGGGAAGGGGGAGAGGGGAGAAGAGAGGGGAGAAGGGAGGGAGAAGGAGGATGAAAGAGGAGAGTGAAGGGGGATGGAGTGGAAAACAGAATGGCACTACAATGGAAACAAGCAAACACCCAAAACACTCTCTTGGAAGAGAAGAGGAAGCTTGTATTCAAACTTGTGCAAACAACAATGAAGACCAAAGTCAACCATTTGGCCTTTTATACAAGTCACCTTTTGAAGGGAGGGCCAACCCTAATCTCTTTATACCATTCTCCCTTCTCATTCTTTTACCATCCTCTTGGGCCCATCAAGACACCATCCTGGCTCTATGGACTTGCCACCACTATCCATCAAATCATATCACTTAACTAGCGGTGGCATATGGTCAACCAATCTGTTAACATGCACCCCTTCCTGATCTCGATCCAGTCCTTTGGATCGTGTAATGTTCATGGTTGTTGGAGTGTTGTAAATGAAGATAATGCAAAGTAGTCTTTCGTGTACACTGGTTGAATCTTCTTTTGGTCCATTGTAGCACCGAGATGTAGTGGCTCTTTGTTATGGAATGCTTCCTGTAAGTATGGAGGAGTGATTCATCTCTAGAACTAGCACTTCACGGTTTGAGTGAGCCAAGTAGAGTACTTGTGACCATTCAAAGAAGGAATAAGAAAAATGAAAAGAAAAATCTAAGGGGTAAGTTATTAGGACGAAGGTGTTAGTAGGGATTGATGTAAGATCCTAGTGGTGTTAGTGTTAGCAGAGTAAGTAAAGTGCATTCTCATGCTCCTCTTACGTCCCATATTTGATTTGAGTGGGACTTCTAATGGATTCTCATCAGACTATGTCTTTGTCCTACCATGTTTGAACGTTTGGAGTTGTGCATGACATTTTGTCTTGCTTCTCTACATTGAAGTTCCTTTAACATCCACTTTATGGATTATATTGAAAAAATATGAAGAGGGGAGAGGAGAATAGTGGAGATGAGGAGAGAGGGCATAGCTAGAGAGCACACCACAAATGACTAACTGTACACTAGATTTAGTTGAAAAAATAGAATATATACAAACCCATTTAGGGTTAGGGTTAGGGGATCTAACCCTTGCCTTTATAGCACTCTATAAGGTTAGTGCTATGCACATATGATCACGTGATGGTGCTATGCACACATGATCACATGATGTTGAGCGTGAACTCTCAACACCTTCCCTCAAGATCAACATCATGAAGTAGGCCTTCCCTCAAGATGATGATTCTGGGGAATCGAAGAAGGACTGAGCATTACATTCCATCACACCCCTTTAATGGGAATGTCCTTCCTCTGCGTCAAACCAAGAGCTAGTCAGTGTTTCTCGAATAGCTCTTTACCGAGTGGTTTGGTAAAGATGTCTGCAACATTCTCTTTGCTATCACAATGCTACAGTGTGATGTCACCAAGTAACACTCTTTCTCTGATGAAGTGCTCTCTGACATCAATGTGCTTTGTCCTGGAGTGATATACTAGACTCTTGGCCAATGCTTGAGCCAATTGATTATCATAGTATATTGTTGTTGGCTTTGACTCATCAAAGTAATCTGTTTCTGACAATAGTCTTCTAAGCCATATAGCCTCACATGCACTTGTAGTGAGTGCTCTATATGTTGAGATATCGAGCTCCACTCATGATATGCCAGGGTGACCATTGTGCATTTATGTCATCGACTTGTTAGCTGCAGATGCGGTTGGTACACTGCCCATGAATAATAGCTGGATGATAGCTATCCTTATGTACTCTAGTTCGTGGCTCAGTTAGTATGCCACCTTAGTTAGCTGAGTTTGGTTTGAGACCCACATGTAGGGTTCTTCTATTTCTTTATACTAGAGTTCTTTTGGCTTTCACAACTAAGAAGAGAAAAACTGTATTCAACCTCCACCTTTGTGTGTATTCCCCCATTGTGTATGTGAGAAAGCCACAAGTGAGACTCCTTCCTTCTCTCCCACTATCTTCACATGGTATCAGAGCCTCGTTCGTGGTAAGGAGCTCAAGAAATCAAACCAAGTTCGCGGTGTCCTGGTAAGAGGACTAGTGTTGCTTTCCTTTTTCGAGTTTGGGAGCAAATCTATGCAGGTAGCACAATCGGAAAGTGCAAGAGTGCATTGTCTTAGATTGAGACGCCCTTCGCAGTGTGGCAAGAGGGCAGTATATGCTGCCGGCATGGGCAAGGCCCTCAATGACTTTATTTTTCTGATTTGAGGCCATTTCGGGGCCCGATTTGGAGGCAGAAGTTTTCTGCAAGCACTGAGAAAAAGGCCCTGTTTTTACTATGCGACCACTACTCTGCAGGTCAGTGAAAAGGTGCCACATAAATTGCATGGTATGCCTGTGCACAGAGATATTTCGAGTTACAAAATCATCCGTATTGCCTGTTCATGCAAAATCATCACTAGGAAGTGACTGTGTGGTCAAATACCACTTTCGTCAGTTTTGTAGATTTGCCCTTGTGAGGCAGAAGCTGTGTTTTTCGCAGTGACAGAATATTTTGCAGTGTTCTGTAATGGCGTCTGATTCTCTTTCACAGATTGTCACTAAAAAGCTTGACAAGAACAACTTCCAAGCATGGAAGTTTAGAATGACGAATTTCCTTATGGGAAAAGGCTATTGGGAGTTCATTATAGGAAATGAAGAAGAACCAGTCCTTCCTAACATTCCCAATCAACAGGAAATGCAGGCATTTAAAGGATGGCATAAGAGAGCCAGAAAAGTTATGTACTGGCTGTCTATCAATATTTCAGATTCTATGATTGTGCATATTCAGGATGCAAGTACGCCAAAGGAGGCATGGGATACTTTGGCAAAAATGTACAGCACAAATATGCAAGCCAGGAAAATGCAGCTTAAGCAGGAGTTGCACAATGTGCAAAGAGAAAATATGAGCATCAATGACTACCACATGAAGGTGAAGAAAATTGTAGATGCACTTGCTTCCATTGGGTCGCCAGTGGAAGATGATGATTTAGTTTTTGTGACCTTGAATGTCTAGGAAAGGATTATGCACAGTTTCGGACATCCATTGCTGTCCGTGAAAAATTTCCTTGAGGAGTTGTTTGCTCTTCTAATTTCTAAAGAGCAGAGAAATGGTGGTGCATCTTCTTCAGGAGGAACTTCAAAAGAAACTGTCTTCTGCTCAAATGCTGGAAGAGGTAGAGGATGCTGGAAGAGGTAGAGGCAGAGGTAGAGTAGGCCAAGGGGCCATGGTAGAAATCAGAATATGCAACAAACTCAAGAAAACCAATCCTATGGAGGAGGACATGGTAACTCTAGAGGCAGGGGGAGCCAAAGAGGTCGTGGTGGATGGCAGAGAGGCCAAAATGCAAACAGCAATGTTGAATGCTACTACTATGGTAAAATGGGTCATATGGCTAAAGAATGCTATAAAAAGCAGAATGACATCATGAATGGAAAATTGCAGCAAGGGAATTATGCATCTTCTAGTAAACAGGGTGATGACAGAAATGAGCATCTGTTTACGGTGGAGCACATGACCAATTCTATGACAAGTGCAGAAGAAAGCAATGATGCGTGGTATGTTGACTCAGGTGTGTCAAACCACATGACAGGTCATGCAAAATGGATGCAGGATGCAAGGAAAATGGAAAGATCGGGATTTGTGGAGACTGGTGATGATACTGCACATCCTATTGTGTAGATTGGTAAAATTCCTTTGTCTATGCGGAAAAAGAAATACATGTCTGATGTATTTCATGTCCCGAATATCACCAAGAACCTGGTTTCTGTTGGTCAAATGGTTGAGCAGGGCTTGCAGGTTAGATTTAATCCTCATGGATGCTTTGTTGAGGATATGAAAAATAACGGTTGCTTGATAGCAAAAGGAAAGAAGAAGGGCAAGATGTTTACGTTGGATGCGGACATGCCTGAATTGAGTGTAGCAATGTTTGTACATGGGACCGGTGTAGTTGTAGATATTGATATCTAGCATAAACGCTTTGGTCATGTTAATGAATCAATGCAGGCCCAAAATGTTGTTGCAGGATTGCCTAAATTCAAGGTTGTAGAAATGCATAAGGTATGTGAAGCCTGTCAATTGGGAAAACAGGCAAGGAAACCATTTCCTAGACATGTTCAAGAGAGTAAGAAGCCATTGGAATTAATCCACTCTGATGTGTGGACTACTAAAGCTGCATCTATTGGAAGTTGTCATTATTTTGTCACTTTTATTGATGACTACAGTAGAAAAGCTTGGGTGTATTTTATGAAAAAGAAAAGTGAAGTGTTTGGGCATTTCAAAGCTTTTAAATCTATGGTTGAAAAAGAAACAGGCCTGCAAATAAAATGCCTAAGGTCAGATGGAGGGGGAGAGTACCTCTCAAATGAGTTTGCAAGGTTCTTGCAGGAGCATGGCATAAAGCAGCAATGTTCATGCAGTCATACCCCATAGCAAAATGGACTTGCAGAAAGGAAAAACAGGCATATTGGAGAGGTATCTCGGGCCATGCTAAATCAAAAAGACCTACCAGATTATTATTGGGCTGAAGCAATTGCTACAGCAGTTTACATAATGAACAGGACTCCCACTGCAGCAATACATGGCATGACACCAGAGGAGATCTATACTGGTAGGAAACCCGATATTTCTCATTTGAAAATTTTTTGTTGCATTGCCTATGTTCATGTGCCAAATGAGTTGAGGTCCAAGTTGGATCCAAAAGCTGAGAAGTGCATCTTTATTGGTTATTCTCTGCAGCAGAAAGGGTATAGATGCTATAACCCTTCTACTCATAAGTTTACAGTGAGCAGAGATGTTGTTTTTTATGAGATGAGCAGCTGGTATAAACCAGTAAATGTGATTGATAATGTAGATGCACAAAATGGTAATGCTGCACAGAATTCACAGCAGCAATCACAAAATATTAGTGGACCTGCAGTGTCCTCTGCTAGTGGTTCATATATAATCACCATGGACAGGCAGATTGAGATCAGGAGAATCTCCTCAAAGCAATGCAAATAGTGGTATGCAGGTATCACAAAAAGGAAAAGAGAAGGTAGATCAGCCCATGTTTGATGTGAATGCAAGTCACTCTTATGTGGATGGTGAATCCAGTGGCTCAGAATAGAGCATTGATGATGAGTTGGGTATTCCTATTGTTACACCTGGAGTAAGGAAGACCAGGGATGTTTTGAGAGCACCTAGAAGTGAGCCTATTTTGCATAGGTCTACCAGAGCTAGGTATCCTATGGATAGGCTGAAATATGATGGATTTACATCCATTCACTATGCCTATATGGTCAAAGTTATACAAGAACTAGAACCCACTTCTTTTGAGCAAGCCATGGGAAAAGAAAAATGGGAGAAAGCCATGGATGAAGAAATGGATGCCTTAGAAGCAAATGCTACATGGGAATTGGTGCCTTTGCCTAAAGACAAGAATGCAATTGGCTGTAAGTGGCTTTATAAGGTGAAGCACAATGCAGATGGTTCTATGAACAGATACAAGGCAAGATTAGTTGTCAAGGGGTATGGACAGACATATGGCATTGATTATGAAGAAACATTTAGTCCAGTTGCAAGGATGGCAATTGTAAGAGCATTCATTGCTATGGCTGCATCAAAGGGATGGTCTTTACATCAGATGGATGTAAAGAATGCCTTCTTGCATGGTGATTTGCAAGAAGAGGTCTTTATGGAGCAGCCACCAGGTTATGTTCATGTTGTTCATCCTAAGTTTGTTTGCAGGCTGAAGAAAGCCTTGCATGGCTTGAAGCAAGCACCTAGAGCATGGTCTGACAAGATAGGATTGTCACTATTGGCTTTCAGATTTTCAAGGCAGATTTTGTGGGAGAGGAGAGCACACACAAAGGGATAGGGAGACACCAAAAGTGGTGGAGCAAAAGCTACTCCAGCTTATTCCTCTATCATATATATATGAGTATACATGGGCACTGTACAAGTGGGTGGGCACACTGCCCTTTACGCCAACAACCTCCCACTTAAAGGCAGTGTGCCTTTAAGGGAGTATAGTACACATATAATACAATCAGCCATAGGCTGAAAAACAAGATGACCACACCGTCATCCTATGCCCATCGGCACTTTACAATGTGCAAAGTGCATAGAGGATAAGCTGCTAGCAGACATCAGGTTTGCAGGATAGAAAATGACAAGCTGTAGATGCCTGTCAACCAAGATCTCATGCCAGATCTCACTGGGAGAGTGAACTCTCACCACCATGTGCTCCTGTGCTAAGTCCATAGCACCCCGAACTGTCACTGTGCAAAGAAAATGTCTCTGTACCACCTGTGACCATAAGCACATGCCCAACAATAGACCTCTGCTGGTCTACCCAACCTGCATCACCTACATGCTGCTCCTGGAAACAGAAGGACCTGATGTCCACAACCGCTTCCCTACTGCCAAAATCTGCCATAATCATGCTACCAACTCCCACTGCAATGGAAGCAAGAACCAGAAGTGTAGCCCCAATGGCAAACATGTGAGAACCAAGTCTCAACACAGTCATGGATGCATGAAGTACTATGGCTACCATATCAACCATAACTTGCTGCTCAACTGATCTGTGATCGTCAAACCTACTGTGTTTCAAGTATGGAGCCAATATAGGCAATGGAGTACTCAGTAACTTCCCCCTCTCCATACTGAAACAACCAAGTATCTGAGAAACATCATCAAGACCATGCAGCTCCCACTGCAAAGCATCCCTGTCCATAAGGAACCATATGGCAAGTAACCTCAGAAGGATAGCGACCTCCTAAATACTGAGACCATAACCTGTCTCACTGTGCATCACATCCTGAGCTCTCATAACAGTATCAAACCTATGAAGCCAAGCTCGAGGGGATTGCTTCTGGCCATGGAGGCACTTACGAAGTAAACATATCAATGATTCCTGCCCATGCGCAATATGACCCGAGTCAATAACTGCAGAAACCACATCTGTCCTAGCATAACCAGCCAATGGATCATACCGGGCATCATTAGCCAAGGTATCCTCCTCACCATGCATAGCCTCATCCTCATCTGCAAGAGGCACTCTGCATCCTGGGAGTAAACTGTAACTGTCCATAGAAGATGCATCAACAATCTCCGTAGGAGTATAAACCTGTGGAATACTCGAGACATCTGATCGTCTCTGACCAAAATCAGGAAGTAATCGTGGCTGTCCCAACTTTATAACCTGCTCACCGTGGGAAAAACCTCCCACTCCAAGGGATATGGGCTGCCCCTACAAAGAATTCGGAGGTATCAGTGCACTTACACCCTCCTGGAACACCACTCTCCTACTATCCACAGTCTTGGGCTATCTAAACATAGCATCCTCTCTGAAATAGACATTATGGCTGCGTATCAACTCTCTAGTTGAAGAATCCCATAACCTGTAGTCCTTACTAGACTCACTGTATCCAAGGAAGATACACCTCCTCGATCGGGAACCATGAGCATAAGCCTCGCAGCCAAACACACGTAAATGCTCATAACATGGTGCCTTGCCTGTCAAGAAGTCAAATGATGAGCCAAATGTGGCTGATATGCAAGTGGGACAGCAAGCTGAAATGCCCTTGAGAAGATCATCTAGAGTGTCTAGACCGCCTGATAGGTTTGTTCCAGGGGTAGACTATGTGATGCTTACTGATTGCGGGGAGCCTTCTTGCTACAGAGAGGCTATGATGCGTGAGGATCAATGCAAGTGGGAGTATGCTATGCAATCAGAGATGAGGTCACTTATGAAGAATAAGACTTGGGACTTGGTTTCTTTGCCACATGGAAAGAAAGCATTGCCATGTAAATGGGTCTACAAAATGAAGGTCACAGGTGATGATGTGCCTAGATACAAGGCCCGTTTGGTTGCTAAAGGGTTCAAGCAAGAGAAGGGTGTGGACTTTGATGAGATATTCTCTCCGGTTGTGAAGATGACCACACTTAGATGCATGCTTGGACTAGTGGCAGTAGAGGATATGGAGCTTATGCAAATGGATGTCAAGACAGCTTTCTTGCATGGGGATTTGCATGAGGACATCTACATGGTGCAGCCGGAAGGCTTTGAAGAAAAGGGCAAAGAGCATTTAGTTTGCAAGCTGAAAAAGAGTCTCTATGGTCTTAAGCAAGCACCTAGAGAATGGTATCAGAAGTTTGATGCTTTCATTCGGTCCCAGGGTTTTAGAAGGAGTGAAATTGATCACTGCCTCTACACTAAAAGGGCTAAGGATAGTAGCCTGATAATCCTGGCACTATATGTGGATGATATGCTATTGGCTAGCAAGAATACTTATGAGCTAGATGCATTAAAGGCCAAGTTGCATGAGGCCTTTAATATGAAGGATTTGGGATTTGCAGGTCATATTCTTGGTATGCGCATCACGCGTGATCGGAGTAGGAAACTCCTTTGGCTTTCACAAAAAGAGTATGTTACAAAAGTATTACAGCGTTTCAATATGGAGGGGGGGAAGGCAGTGAGTACTCCATTGCCTCCATATGTGAAACTGAGTCATACAGATAGTCCCAAATCAGATGAGGAGAGGGCCATGATGGCCAAGGTTCCTTATGCATCAGCAGTTGGGAGTCTTATGTATGCTATGATAGCTACTAGACCAGACATTGCATTTGCAATGGGAGTTGTTAGCCGGTATATGGCTAATCCAGGAAAGAGGCATTGGGAGGCAGTTAAGTGCATCATGAGGTACATGAAGGGTACCAAGGAGATGTGCATTTGCTTTGGTAAAGGAGACATGCGTGTACTTGGGTACACAGATTCAGACTATGCAGGGCATGTGGATAGTAGGAGATCCACTTCTGGTTATGTGTTCACCTTTGCAGGTGGTGCAGTGTCGTGGATGTCTCATGCACAGAAGTGCATGGCTTTGTCTACCACAGAGGCTGAGTATGTTGCAGCCACAGAGGGTTGCTAGGAGGCTATATGGCTTGATCGGCTAGTGGGAGATTTGGGGATTCATACAGGTGTATCGACATTGCATAGTGATTCCATGAGTGCTATTCAGCTAGCACGGAATCCAGTCTTTCATGCAAAGACCAAACACATTGAGGTCAGGTACCATTTCATCAGGGAGGTACTTGAGGACAAGCGCATAGAGCTCGTCAAGGTTCATACAGATGATAACCCTGCAGATATGCTGACGAAGAGTCTACCTAGTCAGCGGTTTGAGTATTGTCGTGTATTGATGGGCATTGGATAGTATGCTCACTGGTTGTTCTCCCTTAAAGGCACATTGTCCTTTAAGTGGGAGGTTGTGGGGGTTAAAGGTCACTGTGCCTTAACCCCAGTTATGTACAATACTCAAACACATATATAAATGAATGAAAAAGAAGATTAGGGTGGTTCTGCACCCACCAAAACTTGTGTGGCTCTCTGTCTCTCTCTCTCCTTCTTCCATTCTTGCTTCCGTTGAGAGCACTCTCAGATTTCTCACTTTATGTGAGAAAAACAGAGAAAGGTATTATGCTCCTTGTCATTTATCTTGATGATTTGATCATCACAGGTGATAGTGATGAAGATATCCTTCATGTGAAAATGCTATTGAAGCAGAAGTTTGAGATGAAGGATTTGGGAGAGCTGCGTTATTTCTTGGGCATTGAGGTGAGTAGATCACCAAGTGGGATACACCTCTTGCAGAGGCAGTATGGATTGTACATGCTGTCCAAATATGGGATGACAGGATGTAAGCCTATTTCAATTCCTTTGGAGCAGAATGTGAAGTTGAGCACAGATGCAGGTGAGCTTCTAGAAGACCCTACTATGTACAGACACATAGTAGGAAGTTTGATTTATATGACTATTACCAGGCCAGATTTGAGCTATGTTGTTGGATTGGTAAGTCAGTTTATGCAGTCTCCAAGGAAACCGCATTTGGATGTGGCTAGACACATACTCAAGTATGTGAAGTCCACATTGCAAAGTGGACTATTTTATGAGACTGGGGTTCAGATATAGTTGCATGGATACGCTGATGCTGATTGGGCTGGTAGTATTTCTGATAGACGATCTACCAGTGGGATATGTGTTCTCTTTTGGGAGTGTTGCAATCACTTGGAGCAGCAAGAAATAGCCTACAGTTGCCTTGTCGAGCACAGAGGCTGAGTACAGTTGTGCAGACAGTTGTGCAGCAATGGCTGCATGTGAGGTAGCTTGGTTGCATAAGCTACTTTATGATATGCATCAGTCTACAGATGGGCCAGTTGTCATTTATTGTGACAACATGAGCAGTATACACTTGGCAAATAACCCAATCTATCATGCTAGAACAAAGCACATTGAGGTGCATTATCACTATGTGCGGGAGAAGGTTTTACTAGGTCTTATTGATCTAGTTTATGTCAGCACAGAGGATCTGGTAGCTGACATATTCATGAAGGCATTGGGCACAGAGAAGTTGCGCAAGTTCAGAGACCTGCTTGGTATGCAGGAATTGGGATTGAGCTCGAGGGGGAGTCTTGAGATATCAAGCTCCTCGTGATATGCCAGGGTGACCGTTGTGCATTTATGTCACTGACTTGTTAGCTGCAGATGCGGCTGGTACACCACCCATGAATAATAGCTAGATGACAGCTATCCTTATGTACTCTAGTTCGTGGCTCAGTTAGTATGCCACCTTAGTTAGCTGAGTTTGGTTTGAGACCCACATATAGGGTTCTTCTATTTCTTTGTACTAGAGTTCTTTTGGCTTTTACAACTAAAAAGAGAAAAATTGTTTTCAGCCTCCACCTTTGTGTGTATTCCCCCATTGTGTATGTGAGAAAGCCGCAAGTGAGACTCCTTCCTTCTCTCCCACTATCTTCACACTATATTCTGCTTCAATCGAAGACAAAGAAACAGTTGGTTGTTTGTTTGACAACCATGATATAGCACCTTGACCAAGGAAAAATGCATATCCCTGTGTCGATCTCCTGGTCTCATGATCTCCGCCATAGTCACTGTCATAGTATCCATGCAACCGTGGATGACTTCCTCTATATTCTACCCCAAACTATCTTGTACCTCTTATGTATCTCAAGACTCTTTTGGCTACATTCCAATGAGACTGTTTTGGATTTGCCATAAACTGTGCTAGTGAGCTTACTGCATAACAAATATCTGGCCGTGTGATTGTCAGATATATAAGAGATCCGATGAGCTGCCTGTAGCATCTGTCATTGACTGTAGGCTTTTTTGAATCTTTAGTAAGTTTCAAACTTTGTTCCATGGGAGTGGCTCCAATCTTGCAATCTGCCATATGAAACTTCTTCAGGAGACTGTCAACATACTTGAGTTGACTCATGAATGTGCTATCTGAATCTCTCCAGAACTCAATTCCAAGACAATAGTGCATAAGTCCAAGATCTTTCATGTCGAACTCTGTAGATAAGTCTTGTTTCAGTTTTCTGATGAAGCTATCCTTGCTTCCTATCACAATCAGATCATCTACATACAAAAGTGCAATAGTAATGTCTTCCCCTTGAACTTTGTAGTAGAGAGTATCATCTGCATTGGCCTTCATGTATCCTAGATCAGCAAAATACTTGTCAATTCTGTTGTACCAACTTCTAGGTGCTTGTTTTAAGCCGTAGAGACTTTTCTTGAGATGGAAAAACTTATTCTCCTTTCCTGGTTCAACATAACCTGTTGGTTGTTGCATGTAGACTTCCTCGTCTAGGTAACCATTGAGAAATGCATTATTGACATCGATCTGATACACATTCCATTTACTGAGTGTCGCTAGTGATATCAAGAACCGTATGGAATCCATCTTTTCTACTGGAGCATAAGTCTCATCATAGTCCTGACCATATTGTTGTGCAAATCCTTTTGCAACTAGTCTGGCTTTGTATCTCTAAATACTTCCATCTGGATTGTACTTCACTTTGTATACCCATTTGTTTGCTATGGCCTTCTTTCCTGGTGGAAGGTCGCATAATTCCCAAGTATTATTCTTATACAAAGCATCCATTTATTCATTCATAGCAGTTTGCCATTCTGGCTTGTCTACTGTGTCTTTGAAGTACACTAGCTCTTCTGTAGCCATGATGGTAGTCATAAGAGCATAGTTGGTGGTTTCCACCTGAATTGCTTTGCCTTTTTGAGCATCTGTCAATCTTGGCTGGAGGTCTGCTTTCCCTAGTAGACCGTCTGAGCTGCTATGGCTCTACTTGGGGTGTTGCTGGCAATTCTTGCTCTTCTTCATCAACCTGTTCTGTAGATGACTGTGAAGTCGATGCTTCCATCTCCTGTGTAGGTGAGGTTTTCCATTCTGATTCCTCATCAAAGATTACATCTCTGGAGATAATGACTTTGCGGTTGATGGGATCATGCAATTTGTATGGTTTGCTGTCTTCACTGTAGCCAACCATGATGCATTTGCATGACTTTGCATCCAATTTCATGCGATGATCATCATGTATGTGAGCATATGCTATGCAACCAAATATGCGGAGATGCCCAATGTGTGGCTTTTGTCTAGTGAATGCTTCATAAGGAGTCATACCCTATATCGGTTTGGTAGGAAGCTGATTAAGCAAATAGATTGCTGTAGCTATTGCTTCTGTCCAATATTGATTTGGAAGATGCTTTTCACGAAGCATTGCTCTAGCACTATCTGCTAAAGTCCCATTCTTCCTTTCAGCTCTTGCATTCTACTGAGGAGTAATTGCACATGTGAATTGTCTTCGAATGCCGTGATTTCTGCAAAAGTTCATGAATGCTGAAGACATGTATTCACCTCCTCTGTCTGATCTCATGACCTTGATCTTTTTGCCTGTCTGGTTTTCTACCATGGCTTTGAATTCTTGAAATCTGGAAAACACTTCGAATTTCTCTTTCAAAAGGTAGACCCAACAATATCTCCTGTAGTCATCGATGAAAGTCAAGTAGTAAAGTAAACCATTGATGCTGTGGGTCTGGGCATAACCCCATACATCTGTATGTATCAAATCAAGAATACCTCGTGCATGAGAGGTACTTCTGACAAAGTTGGTTTGCTTTTGTTTGCCGAAGCAGCATGCTTCACAAACTTTTCCAAGAAACTGTAGCTTCGGAATCCCAATTGCCATATTTGAATTCCTGAGATCTAACAAGTACTTGAAGTTGACATGACCATATCTCTTATGCCATTTTGCAGATAGTGGCATCTGTTGTGGTTGAGCTAACTGTGAAAGTGCGGATCGTGCTCTCCTAGTGCAATGTGGAATTAGCAAAAGATCAAGGGGGATCAAACCATAGAAGAAACTCCATGAGAGACATACGGTAGGCAATACTCAATCTATTGCAATGTGCTTGTACTCAACAATACATGATAGGCCTCTTATATAGAGAGTGTGTTGGAAAGCTGAAAGGAAAGCAAAGAGTAGACACAAACTCAGAATACTTGCATTACTTGGTTGTAGAATGAAGAAGAGTGAGGTCCTTAAGTAGGCACCTCATACATGCTCACTGACATCACTGATGACTTCAGAGCTCCATAATCATCTCCTCAATCTGCTCCTAGATTCTCTCAATCATCCTATGTGGCCTCCACCACCTAACTGTGCTTGTGGGCACCTAACTGTGCCTCTAGCACTCACACATAGAAACATAAGGTGTGCCTGAGGCATACACCTTGAGATATCCCAACAATCCCCCCCTCAAGGGAATGCCTCAGGCTATGTCAAGGATACATCTAGTCTCATAGTTTCTCATGCCATCTCATGGTGGTCAAGGATAAATCTATGGCTAGGTTCTCATGCTAGCAAGGGTTCCCTTGGGTGTAAGGTAAACAAAAGGGATACAAAAAGACCTTCCAATGGTTATCTCCCCTGCATGTACATGCACACAATGTCTGCACGAGGTACCATGGAGCAAAACATACACATGGCCTACATCATAAGGTGACCAGAGGTGTTTACAAAACACACAAAACACAATAGTTTATTTTCATTCATTTTGGAGGACTTTCCAGGCTGAGTACCTTGACATAAAAAGAGAGATCTGGAGCATACATAGAGATGTGTTTAAAATGCATAATCTTCAAAGGATGCCTCATCTTGTGGAGGCTCAACAACTGAAAGTAGATTTGCATTTTCTATCTTTTTGGCTCTGCAAAACTTCTCATTATGGTTGTTCTTGCCACAGTGCTTGCATGGATTAACTTTGAAGCAGTCCTTTGAAAGGTGATTTGTCTTTCCACAGTGATTGCAAGGAGTATACTTGCCCTTCTGGACTTTCATAACATAAGCAGTGTCATTGCCTTTCCTTAGCTCCATATGCCTTTCTTCTTCTTGGAGAGCAGAGATAATACCTTCAAGATTAGGATTGGGAAGATTCTTCAAAGTGCTAACAATGTGATCAAATCCTTCGGGCATACTCTTAAGTAACACTGCCATAGCATCATTAGGAGTGATAGGAGAGTTGATAGAAGCTAATTGAGTCATAAGACTCTGCATATAGTTGACATGAGCTGCTAAAGTAGTACCACTTGCCATCTTTAATTCAAAGAAAGAGATTTTAAGTGATAGTTTAGAGATGTGAGAGCTTGCACCAAAAATCATGTCTAGCTTCTGCCAAGCTTCCGAAGGAGACTCCAAGTCAGAGATATGGTGTATATAATCATCACCTAGAGCAAGAGCAATTATACCATATGCTTTTTCTTCTCTAGCTGGATCCCTTGCCGGTCGTGTCGGTGTTGAGGATTCTCCAGCATTGGAGGCTGTAGAAGAAGCAGTAGGAGTAGGTTTGACAAGTCCCCATAAGTTCTCCCTCATCAATGCAAATTTCACCTTCATTTGCCATGTATGGAAGCCCTTTCCATTGAACTTCTCAAGATTAAATATGGTAGCCATGAGAGGGTCTAACCCAGATATTGGGCAGTGTCTATCTCTCTTACAAGGCAAAAATAACTGAAAGACTTCCAAAATATGAGCACTTGATGTAGCAAAGAGTAGTGACCAGAATTCAAACAATGATGCTTCTTCTTACATGCTTCATAGAAGTGGGTGAAATTAACACTTTCCAATCAAAACCAGGTCTAGCAAGTCAAAACAAAACTGAAGCAACACTTGTACTGAAGTTATTGAAAACTTCAAAAGACCAGAAATGCTAGAGTAGCATTTTATGTAGCATCATCTTCAAAAGCTTGTCAAAACTGTCAAAACTAGAGAGCTGAACTTGGAGGGCTTATAGCTCACTCTTCAAAGCAAAATAAAGGGGGATTTCTGAGGCAAAAGAAAGCTGGTATACCACAGTAGATCCTCTGGGAAGAAGAGGTGCAAAAACGCATCAGGTCGCCTTCTCTTCCTTCAACAAAGTCTACTGGTTTTTCTCTGTTTTCTCCTTCAATATGCAGCCATTGCTGCTCAAATTTCAGCACAAGGTAGCCCAAGGTATGGAGAAGCTTCCCCTGAAAGGAATTAGAGAAAGAAGGAGCAGGTGCAGAGAAAACGCAGTCAGAGAAATCGATGAAAATCGTACAATGGCGACCAACAGAGGTGGAGATACTTCAATTCCTTGCAGCCAAAAATTCGCCCCAACAAGGTGGATCTCCAGCTGGAAGGGCGTGGGAAATGGCTGAGAACTGGAGGAGAACAAGCTTAAGCAAATTTTGGGAAGAAGAGGGAGAGATGGTGAAGAAGAAGAAGAGGAAGAAGATGATGATGTGGCAGAAGTGGGCTCAAGGAGGATCAAATGGCTCTGATACCATGTTGGAAAGCTGAAAGGAAAGCAAAGAGTAGACACAAACTCAGAATACTTGCATTACTTGGTTGTAGAATGAAGAAGAGTGAGGTCCTTAAGTAGGCACCTCATACATGCTCACTGACATCACTGATGACTTCAGAGCTCCACAATCATCTCCTCAATCTGCTCCTAGATTCTCTCAATCATCCTATGTGGCTCTCCACCACCTAACTGTGCTTGTGGGCACCTAACTGTGCCTCTAGCACTCACACATAGAAACATAAGGTGTGCCTGAGGCATACACCTTGAGATATCCCAACAGAGTGCCCTTTGAATAGTCAACACTTGTGTGATCCTCTCATTCACATCTCTCCTTGTGGATATCCTCAATCCACATCTCCACATCATGTAGTCCACATCCTAGGGTGGCTACTTTAATTCTTTTCTATACCATACCTTAGCCTTTAATTATGTGCTCATGGCACCACAACTCTCAACACCTCCCCTTGGTGCCATAATCCTTTGGCTACTGCAAGGTGGTCAGATGTGAGTTACATTTCATCACCTCCCCTTAGTGCATGCATTGCTACTTAAGGTGGTCAAGTGTTGCTTTTACATGTCAATACCTCCCCTGGGTGCTTTCATAGCTACTCTCAGGTGGTTAGGCTTGATTTACAAAACATAGGCAAGGTTGGCAAGGTTTTTGTTTGTCGATGGCGTTCGCTTCTTCGCTTGACGTAGCTTGATGCATGATGCTTTGTTCTTCCATGTGCCTTAATGCTTCTATGTGGATGCCATGCTTTTTGCTATGGTCATCTCATGCACTTGTGCTTTTGGCATGCTTTTTGCATTCGTGCGTTGCTTTTCCATTTGTTGCAAAGGTCTTACCAATTGATTTCTTTTAGTATTGGCAGTGTCTAATTGCATACAATGATTCTGACTTGACAACCACCACGTAGAGATAAAAAAGACGATCACTTTTCCTTTTTGGAGCGTGTCCGAATTCTTCCTGGATTGCAAGTTACGGCTTGTTGAAGTTTCTGTGAAGAAGAGGAAGCCTTGATGATGTGGCACAGGGATTCATATGCTGCTTATAGGTTGTGCTTGGCAAGGGGTTACTGTGCTGAGGTGGCCCTATGCCATGTGGTAGTCTTTTAACCCAAGGCTAAGAAACTTCACCATGGTCCAAATAAACCAATAAAGTGAACCTAACCCCACTAACTTAACCAACCTAGTTCTAAGCACTCAATCATGGTTCGTTTAAGTCTACCACGTGTTAAAAAATGAGAACTATGGAGGATGATAAGGTTTCAGGTAGATTTTTCATTTCTCGTAGTTGTCCTTTGCTTCATGCAGTCGAGTAGGTGCTACTTTTTGGTCATTGCAAATTGTTGATGCCAGTCATTGGTTGCGGTTCGATGCTATGGTCAACGCTAATTGTCTGAATGCTAGTCGGACTTGCTGCTTGGAAGCCAATAAAGGGCAAAGCTTGAAGGAGCTAAGTGACTGCGATGTCTTCCCAATGGTATCCTCTCTTACTTCGATAAGGCCCATCTTGTTGCTTTTGGCACACAGTACAAGTTTTCAAGATCCATTCCCAACTCTCCTACCTTTAGAAAACCGCACATGTTTGGTAGATGAGGGAGAGAAGGAAGGAGAGCCGAGATGAACAATTTTTATGGCATTAGTTCACAAATTAGAGGAGACAGACAGAGGATAATCGTGTGGAAAGCTTGTAAGATGATTGCTCGTCTACAAGGTGAGTGCGATGAGGCTCTTTCAGTTGCCAATCCCCTTGTGTACTTGGATCAGAGATGACACCATGCTAATATTGTTTTAGCTGGCGGTGCCATTGTTGTAATTGTCATCGCTCAACAGGCGCTGGAGTCCTCGAGATTGCTTGGAGCTATGGAGGCCCTGGAGAAGAGCCGTTGCTATTGCAGAAGGACCAAAAGGAGCCGGGATGCAGATGGGCTCAGCTATGAAGCAGGCTGCTAGAGCGTTGACATTTTCTTGAGGGAGGCCCTGAACTCAACGAAATCGGCTGATGGTGCTAAGGTTAGAGAAACCACCGAGAGATCTAGTGGAGAAAAGGCAAGAAAAGGGAGGCGATGGCGAGAATGGGAGAAAAGCTCAGAGGCTTGGCTATGGTGGGTGCAAAGATCAATAGAGCTCACCAGTAGACATCGCGCATCAAACTTGTTGTTGATTGGAGTACCATGAAGAGATTCTAGAAGGTCGAGGCTGAGGGAGCCATAGTAGGCTTCTCGTAGATAGGCTGCTAGGTGCTTGCATTTAGGAGATTTGGTTGCTTACTGTAGTTTCTAGCATAGATTCTTGTTGTAGAAGCGACTGAGGCCGCGGACTGTGTGAAGAAGTAGCTGAGTTGCAAGGGTTGCATGTGCCTAGAGAATATTCTAGGCTTGTAAAAGGTAGTCTCCTTCTCTATGACTCCTCTCAAGCTGAAAGACTCTCATATCTCAACACTCAGCCTTTATTCCTCTCCCTATCTCTTTCTCACACACAAAGAAAGAACAATGGACAAAAAAAATTTCAACCAAAATGAATCAAAACGAGAATATGCAACTATGTCTAAAACTAATCTAAGAGAGCTAGACCTAAGCTTTGATACCATGTGAAAGTGCGGATCATGCTCTCCTAGTGCAACGTGGAATTAGCAAAAGATCAAGGGGGATCAAACCATAGAAGAAACTCCATGAGAGACATACGGTAGGCAATACTCAATCTATTGCAATGTGCTTGTACTCAACAATACATGATAGGCCTCTTATATAGAGAGTGCCCTTTGAATAGTCAACACTTGTGTGATCCTCTCATCCACATCTCTCCTTGTGGATATCCTCAATCCACATCTCCACATCATGTAGTCCACATCCTAGGGTGGCTACTTTAATTCTTTCCTATACCATACCTTAGCCTTTAATTATGTGCTCATGGCACCACAACTCTCAACACTGACATGGCATGCTTATCTAGTACTGTAGCTAGCATTTTGTATAAGCATCCTTCCTTGACACCTTTTGCTACTAGCTGACATCTTTTGGATTTGTCTCTGATAGTGCATTCATCACCGTTGAAGATGACTTTGTAATTGTGTTCCATCATTTGACCTACTGACAAAATGTTCTTACTGAGCTTCGGAACATACATCACATCTTTCACTAATCCTTTTGTACCAGTGAAATTGTTCATAGGGATAACACCTATCCCTTGAACTGGATTCGATGTATTGTCTGTTGTGTAGATGACATTTTTTTGTCCTTCTAATGGTTTCATCTCTATGAACCATTCCTGATGATTTGTCATGTGAGATGATGCACCGCTGTCGATGTACCAAGGATCCTATTCCACTTGGTCGACTTGATAGCTGAAATCCTCTTTGGGATTGAAATCAGTGTCTAGGTATAGCCATGATGATTTCCTCTGCCTCGAGAATTCCCTCGATTACTACTGGATTGATCGCCTTGGCTGTACTACTTCTTGCGGCAATCTCTTTCATAGTGTCCAAACTTGTGACAGTAGTTGCACTGAATGTTTGACACATTGGTGGATGCATTCCCTCGTCCTTGCAATCTTCCTCGATTGGAATGACTTCCTCTTTGCTGATTCTGATGTTGCTGAGGATGATGCTGATGCTGATGTTGATGCTGACTTTGATTTTGTTGCCGATGATGACCACTTTTCTGATATGATCTACCTCTGCCTTGCCTTTGCCTCTCCTTCTATCTGAAGCTGTGAATGCCTGATCATTAGAATGACCTTTACGTGCTTGAATGGCATGAGTCCTGAGTTCTTCACCAAGTAGGACTGATTGAAGTTCTTCCAGTGTCGGAATTTGCTGTTGGATGGCAATACTCTAGACTAGATTCTCGTATCCCTCTCCTAGTCCATTCAGAATGACTTGAACCATTTCTACGGGGTTCATAGTCTCTCCTGCTGCTACAAGTTGATTGTTCTAGTCTTTTATGCGGAGTACATAAGCATGACCGGTTTCACTGCTGTTGCAAAAACTCTGGTTGATCTGGTTTCTCATGGTGAGAATCCTGGATGTGTTCTTGGACTCATAGAGAGCTACAAACATATTCCATGCTTCTTTTGATGTCTTGACTATGTTGAGCTGACCTAGCAGGACATCTTGCACATTCTGCTTGATCAGGTGATAGGCATACTTGTCTTTCTTATCCCATTCTGCCTGAGCTTGGGCGATGGCAAGATCTACTACTGGTGCGGAAACTATTTGTGTAGCAATAGATGCTGTTGTAGATCCTGTTGCTGGTGCTGTGACAATAGATGGAGTAGAGCTAGATCAGCCAATGGTCTAGGTGTAGACCCATCGACATACTCCCATTTGTCCTAAAGCACAAGAATGGTCTCCATTTGGTATTTCCATATACCGTAGTTGGAGTTGTCTAACTTAGCAGATGCCTCCAGATTGAGGTTGCTAGTTGACATCATGCAAGAAATGTACTCAAAAGTGTCGTGAAAATCTCTGTATGAATCAACTGCAAATACACTGACTATGCCAAGTGAAATCTCTGTACCCTCAGTGAAGATAGAATTGTAGTATATAAAATCTGATATGTATTACAACACTTGTGGCAATGATGCCGGGAATAGCCAAGAGGCTTTCCAAGGTTGAAATGATGTGCATGATGCCGTGAAATAGCCGAATAGGCTTTACAATGGTGGCGTGTGTGTGAAATCAAATGATATATGCCCACTGAATCAATCTACAATGCCTCTAAAGCATGAAGTCTACTCATTGAACTGATGAACGTAAGGTTTCAGGTAATGTAATGATGTGAAACCGTATGTGAGCGTATGGACTGACTCCGAGTAGGTACTAGTCGAGAATTTCAAGCATGGCTTAGATTGGCAACTTGGGGAAATTCAAAGCATCCCCTCTATGGTGATCTAGTCTACTCTGATCTAGATCTAAACCAACCCTCGATCGATGAAAGAACATCAAATAATTCCTTTTCTTTTGTTCTTTTTAAGTGCTGGATCAGATGCATCGATGTAGAGGCAAATGTGCATGAAGGAAGTGGTTTTGTCGGCGAGGCTTAAATGTGAGTGTAACCTACACCAACATGTGCGTGTGATGTGACGAGTACGTAGAGCACGAAAAAACAAGCGACTTTCCTTTTTGGAGTGCCCTCAAATTCTTCCTAGATCAAGAGATATGACTTGATCTAGATGGAGGGGCAAAAGGAGTGCAAATGTGCTCAATGATGATGTGTCACTGTGAGTCACATGCAGTGATGATGTGGCACTGTGCCTAGCAAGAGGTGTGCTGGTGGAGCCTGTGCTGAGGTGGCAGAAGTGGTCACATGTAGTGATTGTGAAGCACTGTGTGTGCCTGCAGAGGTCAGTGCTAACTGGACAGCTAAGGTGGCACAAATGATGATGTCAGCAAGGTGATATGGCTGATGACATGGACTATTGATGTGGCACAAGTGACATGGACTACTGACGTGGCTGATGATGCGGCAATCGATGATGACATGGCAATCGGTGATGACATGGTTGATAAGTATAACGTGGCAGATGAGATGACATGGCACTTGGAGATAAGGTGCCACGTGTCACAAATGTGACCAAACCTTTGTGGTAAGCTTGGGTGGCCAAACCTTGGATGAGTAATATAGATGGAATCAAAGAGCTTGACAGAATCTATTAGATTCCATCAACAGACTTGTGGACGTGGGACGAAGGTTGACGCGTCGTTGTAGATCCACTGAACTACGGGCCACTTGGTTAGCTGTTGTAGGAGATCGGCCGCCTTTGTAGAAGGGCAGACCTTGGCTATGGAAGGAGCCTGCCGTTGGCAGTTTAGTCTGTAGTACCCGTTTGGAGAGTGTTGGCTATTGGAGTTGCCGCTGTTGCTACTCATTGAGTGCGTTGGAGCGAGGCTGGAGAAGCTTGTAGGTACACTGTGAGGTTGAATGCACGTAGTTGAAGCCGCTTGGTGCACTCGTTGTGCATGGAGAGGGAGCTACATATGGCTATGTGGTGAGCGCTTCGGTGAAGTTGCTCAGCTGATCGCACTTGTTTCTCTTGCCACCATGCGGAGGAGTGAACCCCCTCCCCTCGATGGCGACCAAATCTACGTAGACTCCGCCTCTGCTTACTCGTCGGATCTTCCCTCGCTCCGTTGGCACTCCAACAGGCAAATGATCCGTCTCAGAAGAGCCCCTCCCCGTCAAATGGGAAGAGAACGCCTTCACTCGCATCAAGCTCATGTGCAGCGATGGCGGACGCATCCTCCTATGACTGCACGACAATCAGCTCAAGTATGTCGGTGGAGAGACTCGCATCGTGGTTGTGAGTAGGAACGTAGCCTGTGGGGATTTCGCGACGAAGCTCAAGAGGTTGTTCGGCATAGCTGTGTTGGTCAAGTATCAGCTGCCCAGCGAAGATTTGGTAGTAGGGAGCTGCTCAGGGAGCGTGAGGCTAGAGATCAAGGAGGTCCAATCGTGGAGTTGTGGCTGGCTGCTTGCAGTTGTGTCACTGCTGTCCTTGTTGTTGAGCTACGGCTGGAGAAGCAAAGGCTGGAATTGGAGCTATGGGTAGTTGCAGAGCTGATGGCGCTTCAGGTTGAAGCGATGGCTCGTGGAGAATAAAGAAGGCTGGTCGTAGGCCCGTTGGGTCATCTTGAGTTCGTGGAGTCGAGCATTGTGGGAACCTGTGGAGAAGGCCTTGGTACACCAGTGCTAGAACTACAGTCCGCACAGTTAGAGTTGAGGGCTAAAGCCGCGTTTGGTTGGAGCCTTGGAGCTCACAAACTATGGAGTCTTGGAGCCTTGGTGCTATGCAGCACTGCCAGTCGGGCTGTTGTAGAAGCTCTCACGAATACTCTCAAAATCTCATGAAATGGACCTCATAGAATCTCTCACAACTGAAATCTCGCTCCCTCTTTCTCTCTCCAATGAATAGAAACTCTCAAAGAACTCTCAAAGGAGATGAACGAAAATCTTCTTCCAATGGACAGAATTGTATGATGGAAATTTCTATCAAAGAAATGAAGGTGGTCTCTTATCGTAAGTGGACTCTCACGGAGAACACTCAAGAGAACTCTAAATCTCACAATCTCTTTTGCACTCTCAAGAATCACAATGCCTCAGCAGAAGGCAAGGGAGCTCTGATACCATGACAAAATATGAAGAGGGGAGAGGAGAAGAGTGGAGATGAGGAGAGAGGGCACAGCTAGAGAGCACACCATAGATGACTAACTGTACACTAGATTTAGTTGAAAAAATAGAATATATACAAACCCATTTAGGGTTAGGGTTAGGGGATCTAACCCTTTCCTTTATAGCACTCTATAAGGTTAGTGCTATGCACATATGATCACATGATGGTGCTATGCACACATGATCACATGATGTTGAGCGTGAACTCTCAACATATATTTCATTGAGGGGTTTGCTTGGAAGTATTTGAGCCCAATAAGGTTGTGGCACCATCTAGAGATTTATTTTTCTGAGTCATCAAATTGAGAGGAGTCTTATAATACACCATACATACTCCAAAAATGAGGACTATGGCTAAAGAGGTTTATAGAAGGGGGATTCTAGGAAAGGCTTTTAAGCTACAACTGAAAGAAAAGAAAAATAAAAAAAAGAGGATGAGTAGAAATTAGATAGTTAATGGTGATGTTAGTAAAGGAATGTGAAAAAAGATTTGAGGGTCACAACAAACTCATCCAAATCCATATTGGTGTAATCACCTTCACCCTGGAGTTGAATGCATCCTCAAGAGCTGCTTGTGTAGAACCACTTGTCATTCCATGTGTGAACTCAAATTCAAGACCCTGATGACTTAGGCATAAGTCAATGCCTTGTTCTATTCTGGCTCTACTGAAGGGGTGTGTTGTTAATGCTGATTGGTGTATCAACTTTCCATAGTGTTTGTAGCTTATCTTCCCGACCAAGGATCCAAGGATCCATTGGGCTGATGTACTTGTGATTTGCTGAGTGTGCCGTGCTGAGAACCTGAAGAGGACTGACCTCCTATTTTCACCTAGGACTTCCACATGTGCCATATTGACCAATTGTGACCCAAACCTAGCAAGAACATCCTTTTGTAGTAGACCAACAAAGGAATATGAATTTTATAGATATTTGGGACCTAATGTAAGTCTAATAATCACTTGGAAGGAGAGTCACTAAGACATCAATGGAGATCTTTCTTAGCGATCATCCCATTGATAGCAATGTTTCTTGAAGTTCTTTGAGATCCTTGATTGCAGCAGTAGGTTCTTGTGGAGCTACTCCACTTTTAGGAGTAGGTTCTTGTGGATTTACTATTGGCATGCTTCTTGTTGTCAGTGTTGCACCATTGAACATTGCGATCCCCCACATGTACACTTCTATGATACTCATCGTAATTAAGTGATATGTGTTCTATGTATCAAGTGGGAGTAGGATCACAATGTCTCAGAGATATTTTGCTTTTGTTGAGCCCAAGTTTTAGCTGAGAAAGTTGTCGAGGATAAAGATAATTCATTGTTCACATTGGAAGGTTCTTGTGTGGCTTCCGTTGTGTTGGAAATTACTTGTGTGGCCGACTCTTGTGTAGCTTCCCTGATGATAGATGCCAAATTTCTCAGTATGGAAGGTTCTTGTGTGGATCCCAATGTGGATTCAGCTTTCATCTTGGCAGGTTCTTGTGTTACTATCTCTTTTTTCAAGACAGGTTTTTGTGTTACTGGTTGCCTTGAAGATGATGCAATAAATTGACATGCCTTTTGATAAACTTGTGGTCGAGTAGGTTCTTGTGTTACTATCTCCCCTTTTGAGAGAGGTTCTTGTGTAACTATTCGAGAGGAGGTAGATGATCCTCATCCTCCTGCATTGGTGCTTTTCCCTTATCCTTGCAAGTAGGTTCTCGCTGTTCGTGACATTGTTGCAGAGTAGGTTCTATTGGTGCATCCGCACTCGTTGATGCTTTTGTATTGATAGATTTGGGGCTCCGCTCCTGATTTTGTGATGGAGATGGTGTACATTTAGGGTTAGGGCAAGCATGGATGGGTTGATGATTGCTCGCTTGGGTACCCATATATAAGAGTTGCCAAGGTAATATCCCTAGGCCTCAAGTAGTCTTGTGGGAACCCATTGGTAATGTACCTTCCTTGTTGGATGGCGTCGTCTTCTTCTTTGATGTTGAGGTTTGTTGTTTACATGAGGGGGTGGCTGGCGATAGTGAGTCTTGATGTTTAGAGGAGGGGGTGGCTTTATATGTTGAGGTTTCTTTGTAATCCAAAAATATGATTCACCCTCAAAGTATCCTTGAGCCTTCAATAAATCCTTTTGGACCCATATTTGCTTGGTTTCCTTTTGTATTTGTCTTCTTCCTTGGTGATGTCCTTGTCAAGGTGGGGAGGTGGAAGTAGTTGGCTGATGTTGATCCTTGGCTAGCAATTGGTGTATCTTGATGGGATGATTCATCACCAAATATCCGTTTGTGTCTTGGATCCAACTTTTACCAAGAATGGCGGCTTCCATTAAGGTACCTATACGAGCTACAAAAAACTTGCAAGGCACAATGTAATTGTCCAAGGAAACATTCAACATTAAAGAACCAACAGCCTTAATAGAGGTACCCTCTATGGATTGAATTTCATAATCACATACTTGAAGGTGTACCTAGCCGAGATGCTATAATGTCTCCCAAGAGATGAGGTTGTGGCCTACTCGCTCATCTACCAACCTCATTAGGATCAAGGGCATTGTCAATTCCTAATTCAATTTGACTAGGTAGTACCGCTCTTATGGTGTTAAAAGGTGTAATGGAGTTAAGTTGTCCATCATCAAAGTACATCGTCTGAGTGCCCTTAGTAGTTGGTGGATCTATTGCTGCCAGTGTATGCATCCAGCCAATTGAGTCTTCTAGATTTGGTAAAGGAGCGCACCAAGGTTCATCAAGACTCTTCTCAATATCCTCTCTCTCATATTTTTTACCTAGCTTTACTGGCACAGACCTATTGGTGGTATTCAATTCAGCTGCAAATAGATTTTCGGACATAGTGTGAGCCTTCCATGTTCAGGGATCAACCCTCACGACTTGCTGATATTTTTTTAGATAAATGTTGTTCGAGCGCCAATCGCGCCAATCATGGACCGCCGATCCTGCCATACACAAGAAAGGTCTCCCTAGAATAGCCTCATACCCAGAGTTGTTTTGGAAATCCATTACAACAAGGCACACCCGATATGTGAGGCTGTAGGTTTTGATTTAATATCCTTGAGTACTCCTATGGGATGAGCCATGCTTCCATCAGCTAATTTAACTACCAAGGAAGTACTCTCTCAGTTGAGGCTTCCCCACCTTTCCCAGCATTGTTTCCTTATGATGCTAACACCTACTCCTCCGTCTAAGATTGCCATAGCTTTCTTATCATGGAAGAAGATGGGTATAACTGCATTCGTGTCATCACTCTCAAAATATTGGCCCTATTTGTTGACTAGCACCCTTGGAAGGTCTTGAGTAGGATTGGGAGATTCAACATTATCAGGATTTGTGGGTTGGGGTGTCACTATTTTCCCATTCATCCAATTCGAGAGGTCTCTCCATAGAGTAGGATTACCCCATAATAGTGTCGCGATGGGCATCTTGATCTCAGTGGATAGGAACGAGGTAATCCTACGATGTCTCGAGGACTAGTGATAGATTCCATGCCTATTGATTTAGACTCTTCTAAGCCATATAAGGACATGCTGCCATCCTCCTTTAGTTGTTGCAAGGTAGGGTCTTCTTCAAACATCTGTTGCATTAGGGTGGATCCCTCTATTGAAGGGCATGACACACCTTCTTCCTCTACCCTTTCAGGTATTTGCAAGGCTTTTGATGCTCGAGTATTTACCTCATATCTAGGATGAATATCAGTACTCTTGCTTGCCTTGAGACTCTGTTGACATTCCTCTTGGCACTTGTGTACCAATTTGTGCACCCTTGGGAGACCTTGTTTCCCCACCCATGGGTTCGGATATTCACCGTGACCCTTAGGTGTTATGGCTTGGCCATGGGTTGAAGCCGTTAGTGTTGCCTCATTTGCCTCATGCGAGTGGTTGTTGCTGGTACCATTTGAGAGGTTATCACCAGAGGAAGATGATGTTGCTAGGGAGGCTATATCTTCATCTGACCCATCTTGGATGATGACCATATTTTTTCCCTTACCAATCTTTGTTGTGCTTATTTAGTTGCATTTCTAGGCTATGACGTACTATGATATAGTGGGAGGTTGTGGAATGGTGGGCGATGTGTCATACATTGGTGGTCCTGATGAAGGGTTCCATAGATTTGATGTCACAAGGTTGGGATGGAAGGATCCAAGCCCACTAGTAGGCATTTACAGATCACCACCCCAGAGCTTGAGGGTCTACGAACCCTAATGGTCCCCCTAAGGATGTTCAATATGCTCAAACCCCGAGAGGTAAGAAAGGGAACAATAAGGGTAAAATCAAATCTTCACTGGCTAACCTATGTAGGCACCCACCACGAGTTCTCCTCTAACTGGGGAAACAGGGTGAGTAAGGTAACCACCCCCGTCGGCTCTATAAGTACAAGGGAAGAGCCCTCTTCAGGTCCCAAATCTCCAGCATCCAAACGCAAGGCTAAGGCCAAAAAGTCCATGGGCCCGGCAAAAAATGAGAAGGAGATTGAGGATAAAGAAGACCTACGGTAGGTGCCAGCCCACTACAAGGCCTATACTATTCAGGATCGCAAGATCTTATACCAATATGCCAAAAGAACCCAAAAGGACTATGATGGACTAGCCCCAGTTAAGGAAGTAAACTTAGCCCCAGAAGGCCAGGACCCACAACCCGTATTTGTCACTGATGACCTCACTCCCAGTGAGGAGAATGCCTTAATAGCTCTCCTATGGCAATACAAGGATTGCATGGCTTGGAAGTACACAGACATGAAAGGAGTACCTGCCGCAGTAGTGCAGCATACAATCCCCATGATGGATGACGCCAGGCCAGTACGATAATGCCCCTATCCTATGAATCCTAAATACGCACTCATAGTGAGGGAAGAAATCCAAAAACTCATAGATGCAGGATTCATCTATGTGATCGAGCATACAGACTGGGTATCACCCATTGTGATAGTCCTGAAGAAGAATGGAAAAATCAGAGTATGTGTGGATTTGAAGAAGGTTAATGCAGCCATGAGATGTGACCACTACCCCTTGCCATTCACAGAACATGTTCTAGAAAGGGTAGCCGAAAAGGAAGCTTATAGCTTCTTAGATGGATTTTTAGGCTACAACCAAGTCTCAATCGCCCCCAAGATCAACATAAGACCGCCTTCGCAACCAAATGGGGAGTATATGGAGCCAGGGATATGATATTTGGTTTAACCAATGCCCCAGCTATTTTCCAATGTATGATGATCACAATATTCAAGGAATACTTGAGGGACTTTGTGGAAGTCTTCTTGGACGATATCTGTGTGAACTCGAAATGGGATGACCTCCTGAAGTATCTCAGGCTCCATCCTCGAGAAGTGCCGCTTATACCGCATATCCCTCAATCACCTTAAGTGCCAGTTTTGGGTCAAACATGGTGTCATCTTGGGACACATAGTGTCTCGGAATGGAATCTCTACAGACCACAATAAAATCAAACTCATTTTGGACTTATCGCCCCCCACTAACACTAAGGGAGTCCAATGATTTACTGGCCATACGGGCTATTACCGGAGATTTATTTTGTTCTACGCCAACATAGCCAGCCCGTTATACAAACTGCTAGTATCCTTTGAGTGGATTGAAGAATGCCAAACATCCTTTAAAACCCTCGAGCTAGATCTAGCCACTGCCCCAGTACTGAGGTCTCCCGACTGGAATTTAATTGTGACTTAGGTTGGGTTGGGCCTAACAGGTTGGACTGGAGGGCCTCTAGGAAATGGTATGTCCCCTGTAGGGATAGGCTTATAATGGGCACTTGTTGGGTAGGAAATATCTCCCATGTTTTGTTGCCAAGGAGGCATCATAGGGGATTCTGAGGTGGAGGGTCTTAATTGTGGGCCTTCATGGCTACTCCTCCACCCCCTTTCATCTAGATTCTGAGACCCTTGTGAGAATGTGGGTCGAAGTCCATCCCCATAGGATTGTCTATCATCGAAGAATTGATACGACGGGGGTTGATTGCCATTAGGCCTTGTGGGACTTGGTTCCCTAAGTATTGATTCTGACATCAGTGGTTGGTGGGCCAGCACTTGAGGCTCTTCTAGTGCTCTATTCTACTGGGCAAATGGGTTCAGTAGGTCAGTTCGGTCTATCAATCCAAACCTTCCCAGCATGCTTACAAATGAGTCCCGTATTCGAGATGTTGTGGAAGGACTAGGTGATTGAGGACGTACTGAGAACTAGAGTTTGGAGCTACAAAGGCTCTAAGGTTGGGATTTTCACCCATCTCTCCATCAAAGATCATTGAATCTTTAGAGCTAGCGAACTCAGCTTGGGATGGTCTGTGCACTGAGTGGGCATCAATAATTGAGGATCCTGACTGAATAGTTGTGAAACTCAGCACGTAGCTAGATAGAATGTTGTTTGAGGCACTATCTTCGTGCTCTAGGTTAGTTCCTAGGATTCTTCCTGATCTCAAGTGCATGTGTTAGTCTGTGCTATTGATGCCCCAATTCTAGGTTGAGTCCACCTTGATGCGGGGTCAAGATTTCATAATTTCTTGATTCTCAGGATCCCAATTTTCATGTGCTTTTTCATGCTTTTTGTGTTTCCATAGCTATCCCTACGGCCGTGGGGATAGACCTATGGCAATGATCGGCAAGATAGCAAGTCGGCCGGATAGAGTTAAAGCAATGACCGGCGGGATAGAGCTATGGCGACAACCCATGGGGATAGGGCTAAGGCAATAACCCATGGGGATAGCAAGTCAGCGGGATAGAGTTAAGGTAACGGTCGACGGGATAGCAAGTCGACAGGATAGAGCTATGGCAACGACCCGTGGGGATAGGGCTAAAGCAACGATCGACGGGATAGCCTTATGGCATCGGGTCAATGCAAGTTTCACCGGTAGGATAGAGCTAAGGCAACGACCCGTGGGGATAGCAAGTCGATGAGATAGAGTTAAGGCAATGGCCGACAGGATAGCAAGTCGACGGGATAGAGCTATGGCTCGACGACCCGTCGGGATAGGGCTAAAGCAACAACTGGTAGGATAGCCTTATGGTACCAAGTCAATGCATACGGCTATGGCAACGGTCAACGGGCTAGCGCTATCGCGCCGACCCATGGGGATAGAAACCCACAGTTTTGCCGACTGGTTTTTGATAATTCTTGATGATTTGGAAGTTCCTGTTCATGTTTTTTTGTGATAGGGGGATGCTAAACTACCTAATCTACCTACCCAATGAAAAAAACTCGAAAGAAAAACAATTTTGCAAGCCAAAATGCAAGATTTCTTGAGGGGTGAGTTCTACCACACAAAACCACTTCGAAATTCAGCAAGAATCATCATTTTTTGTTGTTTTTTGTGTGTTTAGACATCATATAGTCCTTAGCAATCTTACAAACTAAGTTCCTATCAACTCAAAACACTAAAAAGTATGAAAAACAAGCTTCAAATGATCCAAAATGACTTTCCAACACAAAATGACAGCTTTTCGAACTTTTTCGTCCAAAACTCTCACTTCTTCACCCTTTCCTCTCCTTCAATTCCACTAACAAAGCTCCAAGTTAAGCTTAAAGCCTTGTTATGGGTAGATAACGAATGAAGACAAGTGCAATGCAAAAGCATACCTCCATTCCTCGGCAATGACACCAAAAATGTGTGGGTCTCGACGGTGACTCACGTATCGTGGGGATGTGGAAGAGATGTCGATGGACCTCCACTCCAAGCTACTCCTTGTGAGAGCAATGCAAGGCATGAACCGTCCACAAGTGTCACTCAAGCGGCCTTCGAATTGTTGCAATGTGTTTCCACAAGAGAAAGAGGGAAGGGGGAGAGGGGAGAAGGGAGGGTAGAAGGGAGGGAGGAGGAGGAGGGAAGAGGAGAGTGAAGGGGGATGGAGTGGCAAACACAAGGGCACTACAATGGAAACAAGGGAACACCCAAAACACTCTCTTGGAAGAGAAGAGGGAGCTTGTATTCAAACTTTTGAAGGGACAGCCAACCCTAATCTCTTTATACCATTCTCCCTTCTCATTCTTTTACCATCCTCTTGAGCCCAAGACACCATCTTGGCTCTACGGACTTGCCATTGTCCATCAAATCACATCACTTAACCAGTGGTGGCATATTGTTAACCAATCTATTAACAGGTTGTCAAAAAATAACCAACATGTTTCCCTTGGGATCTTCACGTGTTGCCCCAGCCAACTGCTTGATCGCACTCTTTTCAAGTTCTTTGTCACCTTGCTCAGTGAATCCTGCTTGGTCTGTACGTTGCTCATCAAAGAGTTGCGCTATTGTTGGGTGTACCAGTGAGTAATGAGGCACACCCCTAACACGTTGATTGGGCAGTTCAGTAACAATCTTGCCCTTCAGATGTGGTTTCGCCTCTACCTTGGGTAACTCACCCACATTCTTTTTTCCTGTTGGGTCACTTGCCAGCTTATTGACAACTTGTGTCTTCTAGCTTCCCCAAATACAGTAGATTCAAGTGAGTGAAATGTAGAACACCGGTCACCTACAAAAATGAATAAAGTAAACCTTTAGTGCAACAACACAATCTAGATACTAGTCTGAGCCACTGATGATTTCCCAGTATCTTGCAACTTGGGGGGTCTGCAATATCCTAGCATGTTACAGAAAGTGAGGCTTGGGGGAGATTCACTGGCCCTACTCGATGATAGGAGCCTGCCCTAGGGCAATCTCCTGGTTCCTCAATATGCCGCTCTTCGTTGGTTGCCTACTTGGCAATTCACCTGCTGCCTAATCCAAGCATATGCTTGACTTCTCTAGGTGTCTTTTTTTTGCTTTTTTTGTTTTTTTTTTTTAAAGAAGGGGGGGGGGGGGGGCTGTTTATTAAAGTATGCTTGAGACCCTACAATATCTATGGGATCAGAAGCATGTGACTCATACATTTTCAGTAAATTCTGTGTTTAGCATGTGCTTGGCCAACCTATTGGCCATGTTCAAATTTTACTGCAATGTCCCACAATTTCCTTAAGGTATGCACTTAGTGGTTGTTTCAAAAGGACGGTTAGACTATTGTACCTTTCCTTGGTACTTCTCCCTAATATGCATGTATGCCCTACAGTGAAGGAGTGTATGCTTTTCATTTTCTCTCTCTTCTATTGGACATATTTTACAGATTCTTACCTCCTTGGGCATTCTTGGTTTGGCCCATCTACCTTTTTCTACCTCTAATTGTGGGAGTTGTTCTTATTCAGCAAATTATGTTCCTTTTGGACATTGAGATGTCCTATCTAAGATATTTTGGCATTTCTTACTTTGAGTTCTCTCTCGGGTCTTGCCATAGTTTTCGTAGTCTTTTTTACATGCTTGGCTCTCTGATTTCCTCTTCTTTGTTTGGGACATCTATTGAATGACAATTATTTTTTCTATGATAGATAATTGTATGTTTTGCATATATCATAATAGAATTTATGAGAGAATTTTTTGTGATGTACAAATATACTTGAGCACCTCATATTTGGTCGAGTCATTCTAATTGCCTATGTAATAATATGTTATCTTATTGTGCGTGATGTAAGGGTGCCACAAGTAGATACGTTGCATGGCTAATAAGCATATTCGACATTGTGGGTGATTCGAACTTAAAAAACATGTGCAAAACAATGAGGTATGAGCATTTTGTGCAATAAGGAACATTGGCCTTCTATGATTTATTTCAATATGTGGATATTATATTTTAGGATAAATGTAGGCCCCATCTCTCCATCCACTTGATTCTCTTTGTGCGTCTGAATTTTTGGCTCTGTACGTCAAGCGTTATCATCTGTGTCTCTACTAACATGACGGAATAGAACATTCACACTTTGATCATTCTTTTCCAATATTCTATTGGATAGTCTGGATACTCAAGCTGGGCATCCATAGGGACCACTGTTTGAACAAGCGTTGTGTATAGGAACTTTCTCATTTCTGAAGTCCTTTTTTTAACATTTGTTTTGGGATTTACTATAAAGGGCTTTCAGACCCCGCCATAACTCTTCTCTACACACATGCATTCCGCTTGCAATTTTCTCAAGCCCTAAATACTTATAGGGTGTGAATGCTTCGAGGGTTCCCCTTCAAATGTAAAGGATATTTGTTGGTTCCACATACCAATTACCATGACCTTTGTCTTTGCAATATTGACCCTTACCCTCGATTGCTGGCGAAATTCCCCTAATGCATCCAAGTGTGTTTGCATGTCCTTTTTATCCTTTGCAAAGAGTACTACATCCGCATAAATGAGTAGGAGTAGGGCACATCCAGCAAGTTTTATTCCCTTCCACTGTGTGCTCCCATCCAATCTGCCGAAGAGCATTGGTGAGAGGGGGCAGCCTTGTTTAATGCCTATGTCACTGCATATAAGAGAGAGAGAGAGAGATAGAGAGAGAGAGAGAGAGAGAGAGAGAGAGACCTGAAAGGTCAATGGAACACTCATTTATGATATCAATACCGTTAATAGTATAGAAACTGGCATGCATCCTGGATGTGTGTGTGTGTGCGCGCGCGCGCCCGTGTGAGAGAGAGAGAGAGAGAGAGAGAGAGAAAATCAAGACATCAAACTACTTCATAAGCAAAGCCATGCTTATATCCTCAACAAGGCCAGTAATTCCAGTAAAAAGTAAATGAGCGCCCTTCGCTTTTTCCCAGATTGTAGGATTAACGTCACCAGAGAAAGGGGAAGCCCCACTGATGCCAATACACTCTCCACTAACATGCACAAATATGGCCTATAAGAAATTATAATTTCCTGTCAGCTAAGTCTGCAGAATCACTTGGCTGGGTTTTCCCATGCCATAAACCACAGTTCATCGACTTTGGACATCCCAAAAAGCTTTGCAATGGCCCAACACACCTCTCTGCAGCACAGCACACCATTGCCACACAACCATAGGAGAGGCACAACCGGTAATCCCAACAAAAGAAATTTATGTTCTTATAATATCCATGTGACTGCTGCTCTGCACCTCATCCTTCCTGGTGCTTTGGTATAAGGGATACCCATCACAAACCTGCAGGTTTGTTAGACACATATCAAACTGTGCCCACACAGAGGATGTGCCTTTTCATTGTCAGCAATTTCCTGTGGCATCAAGTTCCAGATCAAGCATCATATTCTACGTTTTGATATAAGAGCTGTGCCCTTCTGAAAACCATCACAAGCCTACAGAATTTTTTATCCTCAGGTGGAGTAATATCTCTGCACATAATGGTAGCCAGGTTAAACTGACTGTGGCCACAGAGGATTGGTTTTTCATCATCAGCAATTTCCTGTGGCACCAACCTCCAAATCAAGCATCAATCCTTCCTCGTCCATTTTGAAACAAAGATCTTTCACCTTTGCATATACGGCTTTGCTTTGGGGATGTCTCCTACCCCCGACCAACCCATAGATTTTACCAAAATACATGGGTGTCCCCGTAGGTGTTACACAAGAGTTGCATCCCTGCAACTCATATTTCCTGTTCTCTTTTTAAGATTAAAGAAATGCCCTGCTCACCACCATCACAAACCTGCAAGTTTTTTTAATGATGTGTCCCCTAGGGGTTTAGAAATTACACCCACAAAGGTAGCCAGCACCTAATGCATCTACACCAAACGTGCCTTTCATCATCCAACAATTTTCTGTAACACCAGTTCCAAATCAGGGACCCATCCTTCCTCCTGTGTTTTGAAAGAGAGATCTTTCAGCTTTGCATACATAGCTTTGCTTTGGGAACATCTCCTTTCCCCCATCACAGCTGTATCAACTATTCTGCTAATGTCAGTCCACCAGCTACGTCCTGGTTTCTTCCATGCTTGTGCAATCTTTCTTACTACCTGGATCTTCTCACAGTCCTCCTGCATGTGAGCATCAGCATATATGTTTGCCATCAAGACATATGCTGCAGAGAGTTTTCCATCTAGTCTCACTGCATTTTGGAAGGCATGCCTTCCAACCTCTACATTCTTCCAGTTTTGACAAGCACCCAGCAGTGTCAACCAGACAACAATATTAGGTTGGAAAGGCATCTTCTCCACCATTGCCACAGCCTTGTACAGTTGGCCTGCACGGCCAAGAAGATCAACCATGCAGGTATAGTGATCAATTGTTGTGATAAAGCCATACTGTTTGCTCATTGCACAGAAGTAGCCCTGGCCCTCGTCCACTAGACCCACATGACTGCATACGTTGAGAATACTAAGAAATGTGACCCCGTCTGGCTCTATACCTCTCTGCCTCATTCTCTCCAACATGTTGAACACGAGTTCACTCTCTCCGCGCCGTGCGTATCCTGCAATCAATGCATTCCATCGAGCAACATCCCTTGTGGGCAATGCATCAAAAAACTGTTGGGCATCAACCATGCTCCCACATTTAGCATACATGTCAACAATACTCGTCCCCACCACTGTAGTAGTATCAAACCCCGCTCTACTAACTTGAGAATGAAGTTCCTTGCCCGTTTCAAGAGCTGCAGTGTTGCCACATGCCTTCAGAACAGAGACAAATGTCAAGCTACCTGGTGACAGATATTGCTCTTGCATCAGTTCATAAAGTCTGAAAGCCTCGTCCAGTTCTTCTTGTTCTGCATAACCCAGGATCATAGTATTCCATGTAACCACATCACGATGAGGCAAGTCATCAAAGACACACCGTGCATCCTCCTTGTTGCCACATTTCACATACATATCCACCAAGGTGGTTCCCACAAACACATCTGACTCAAAGCCACTCTTCAATATTTCGGAATGAATGGCTCTGCCTTTCACAAGGCAGCCAAATTTGCCATAGACTTCCTCATACAATTCTGCCAGGCTACTGCAAGCTTTCAATGCGCCAGTAAAGGTTCGATGGTCTGCTACGATCCCTTCCTGCTGCATATGTGCACATAGTTCCAATGCCAGTGCCCCTTCTTTTGTCTCAGCATAGCCCAGGATCATGCTATTCCATGTAACCACATTACGATGAGGCAATGTGTCAAAGGCACACCGTGCATCCTCCATGTTGCCGATTTTTGTGTACATATCCACTAAGGTGGTTCCTACAAATACATCGGACTCCAAGCCACTCTTTACTACTTGGCAATGGATGACTCTACCTTTGACCAGGCACGTTATCTTGGAAAATTGCCCCACAACTTCCTTCCCCTCTTCCACTGCTGCCAGACCAATGCAAGCCTTGAGTGCACCAACAAAGGTTCGGTGATTTGCTGTGACACCTTCCCGGTGCATCCTTGCATACAATTCCAGAGCCAGTGCACTTCCTTTCTGCTCAACATACCCCAGGATCACGGTAGTCCACGTGACCACGTCACGGTCAGCCAAATCGTCAAAGATACGTTGTGCATCCTCCATACTCTTGCATTTTGCATACATGTTTACCAAGGCGTTTCCCACGAACACATCCGACTGAAACCCACTTTTTACTATTTGGAAGTGGATGGCTCTCCCCTTATTAAGGCACCCTATTTGGTCCACCTCCCTGTCTCCATGCTTCCCCTCTTCTAGTGCAGCCAGGCTACTGCAAGCCTTCACTGCACCTACAAAGGTTCTAGGACTCGGCCGGACACCTAGCTCGTGCATTCGTGCATAAAGCTCCAAAGCTTGCGCGCCATCTTCCCGGTTGGCATACCCCAGGATCATAATGTTCCATGACACCACGTCACGCTTTTCCATGTTGTCAAACACTCGTCGAGCATCTTCCATGCTCCCACGCTTCACATGCATATGCATCAAAGTATTTATCTTCGACAGTGGAAGTTCACTTGATCGTTTGTCCGTATAGGTATGTTCCTTCAGCAGAGATAACCTCTTGTATACTGCATGTCCAGCTTTGTTACCACAAAACGAATGATTGTAGAAGAGCACCGTAAGCTGTGGGCCCATAATATAACCAATCAAGAAGGCAGATCTTTAGACAACCGCACTGCAGAGAAGCTGAGAAAGAGATGCTGAAATATACGTTCTAATTGAAGGCAGTGATTGCTCCAGCAGCGTGTTTCCTGACACAATTTGGAGGCGATGGCGCAGCAGATGTTTTGGGCTGCTATCTGGCTAGTTCTGTCTTGTGCCAAAGATCTCCTGATGCACCAGTGACAGAGGTCGGCTGAGAGACGCCGCCTCCTCTCGGACCGGCGGTGGTGATAGTTGTCCATCTGAGAGAAGGTAAACGGGGACTCTGTAATGAATCGCCCACCTTACAGTCCACGACGGATCAAAAGTCTGCTGGGAAGCAAATCTCGTACAACAGATAGATCGGGCACATGAGAGGTTTCAGTTATCAGAATCAGGAACCATGCAAGCGAGAGCTTCCTCGACCCTCCCGGAGTTAGGGGCACATGCAATCCAATGGCCTGGTTCTTCATTATCCCTCCTTCCGAACTTTATCTGATCACTCATCCAATAAGCATCTGACTGCCTTTTGTGCCGGAACCTTGCCCAGAGTGAGAGCCTCCTAACCTCATATCAAGAAGTTCTCAGGTTGGCCATTTCATGGCCTTGGGGAGAGCAACCTGTGATTGTTGAAGCGGATACTTCATGGCACAAAACTACACCCTGCAAAAATGGGGTGCTATTTTAAGCACAAAATTGGCATTGGAATCGCATGAGCTGGGCTCTTTTGACCGAGTTTGAGAATTCTTTGTTTTTCCAGACACTTTGCCCACGCTCCAATCCACTATGACAAGCGTGTGACCTTGGAAGAGTTGCAAGCCCGTGTGCATAAGCGCTAACCGATGTGTAGAACACAAACAAATGACGAGCTACAATAGTTGAGAGTCATTTGATGATGACTTGTTGACCCAGGTACATTCCCATAAGTGGAAGGTTTGGGGAGTAGCCACCTAGGACATTTTGGAAAGTGGGAGGTATGAGGAACAACCACCTATGATTTTTTAGAATCTGCAACATTTCTGGAATCATTGCAGGTTAGCAGCTCATTTTACATGCTGGATTGGAAGCTTGCAATGTAGGGCCTTGTTGGAAATTTTGAGCAACTATGGTATATGCACCTTTGATGTTATGCTTGCAAACTTTCAAACACATCCAACTCTCTGCTGATACCACGATAAAAAGCTGATACATTGTGTATCATGCTCCTAGACCTCATCTTAGAAACAAACAAATGCCGACACAACACCCCTAAATGAAGCACAATGAAAACTCCTTTACTCTATGAAGTGACAAGAGCCTCTCTTTGGCCATACACTAGACCAATAATGCATATGATAAATGAAGCACACCATGACACAAAAGACAGATTCATTGGCCGAAGATTATTACACGCAGGTATCAAGGAGCTCTTAACTACACACAGCCACACCAAGAGCTTCACTGCAACAACACTCTAGCTACAATAATGAAGGTGTGGTGTAGATCATGCATCCCTCCTTAAAGGGCTTCAGTGGGATCACTCAATGTCACAACTCCGAGAGTTTCACCGACTTGGGTGGGCACTCACTCAACCCGATTAGCACCTTTGGCTATGGACCTTCACTTGTGGCTATATTATGCCACAAAGATTCATTTTGGCTCTGGACCTCAGCTTACAAATAACTATGTTACACTTGGTTCTTTGTTGGTTGACAAACTTACCCCAGTAGCTTCGAGTAGCACCAATGACGATTATATTACTCCAGTAAATAAAATCCACCGGCCTTTGCAATAACAACATTGATGGTGTTTACAATGGTGAGCTCCCTTCATCACTGCCATCCTACAAAAGGTGGTGGTGTCAATCCGTGATTGACACCTCAAATCTCAAACAATAATCAGGGAGAAATTCCTCCCAAAATTCACTATTGGAGTGAGCCCTCGAATAATGCTATGATTCATCATCATCTAAGGGGATGATCACGCCTGTATCGTGTGGTTTGCAAAGTATCTGATGTGGCAGCTTGTTAGGCCGGTGGGTATGGGCGACCACGCGGTGCATTCAATTCTCGCATGCGAGAATTGGAAATTCATGGGCATCAAATCTTAGCCCGCCATGAGGAGGGGGGGCGATTGCCAAGAACTACCAGTTTGAAACCTGAGGATGGCTATTATGACTTTGACATTAACCTCTTTCTTGGAGTTTAAAAGGATTAAAATGCCCTCTTCATCGAATAGAAAAGTAAGAGGTGGTTGTCAAACTTGAAACCTAATATGAAATGACTTCCCCATCTGCTGCAAGGTATGATTATTTTCTAAACTCATCCGATGGACAACGAGAGCAGCTTTGTTTTCTTGAGATGACCTTCCTATATTCTCTACTCCACTATGTCCTCCTCATCCTCCTCCTTTTCCTTGTGAAGATAGTGGGAGAGAGGGAAGGAGTCTCACTTGCGGCTTTCTCACATGCACAATGGGGGAATACACACAAAGGTGGAGGCTGAAAACAGTTTTCCTCTTCTTAGTTGTGAAAGCCAAAAGAACTCTAGTACAAAGAAAATAGAAGAACCCTATATGTGGGTCTCAAACCAAACTCAACTAACTAAGGTGGCATACTAACTGAGCCACAAACTAGAGTAGATAAGGATAGCTGTCATCCAGCTATTATTCATGGGCGGTGTACCAACCGCATCTCCAGCTAACAAGTCGGTGACATAAATACACAACGGTCACCTTGGCATATCACGAGTGGAGCTCGATATCTCAACACTCCCCCTCGAGATCAATCCCAATTCCTGCACACCAAGCAGGTCTCTGAACTTGCGCAGCTTCTCTGCGCCCAATGCTTTTGTGAATATGTCAGCTACCTGATCCCCTGTGCTGACATAAACTAGATCAATAAGACCTAGTAACACTTTCTCCCGCACGTAGTGATAATGCACCTCAATGTGCTTTGTTCTAGCATGAAAGACTAGGTTCTTTGCCAAGTGTATACTGCTCATGTTGTCACAATAAATGACAATTGGCCCATCTGTAGACTGATGCATATCATAAAGTAGCTTATGCAACCAAGCTACCTCACATGCAGCCATTGCTGCACCCCTGTACTCAGCCTCTGTGCTCGACAAGGCAACTGTAGGCTGTTTCTTGCTGCTCCAAGTGACTGCAGCACTCCCAAAAGAGAACACATATCCACTGGTATCGTCTATCAGAAATACTACCAGCCTAATCAGCATCAGTGTATCCATGCAACTGTATCTGAACCCCAGCCTCATAAAATAGTCCATACTGCAATGTGGACTTCACATACCTGAGTATGCATCTAGCCGCATCCAAATGCGGTTTCCTTGGAGCTTGCATAAACTGACTTACCAATCCAACAGCATAGCTTAGATCTGGCCTGGTAATGGTCATATAAATCAAACTTCCTACTATGCGTCTGTACATAGTAGGGTCTTCCAAAAGCTCACCTACATCTGTGCTCAGCTTCACATTCTGCTCCAAAGGAACTGAAATATGCTTACAGCCTGTCATCCCATATTTGGACAGCATGTCCAATCCATACTGCCTCTGCAAGAGCTGTATCCCACTTGGTGATCTAATCACCTCAATGCCCAAGAAATAACGCAGCTCTCCCAAATCCTTCATCTCAAACTTCTGCCTCAATAGCATTTTCACATGAAGGATATCTTCATCACTATCACCTGTGATGATCAAATCATCAACATAAATGACCAGCAGCATAATCCCTTTCTCTGTTTTTCTCACATAGAGTGAGAAATCTGCCTTGGAAATCTGAAAGCCAATAGTGACAAGATACTGTCCTATCTTGTCAGACCATGCTCTAGGTGCTTGCTTCAAGCCATACAAGGCTTTCTTCAACCTGCAAACAAACTCAGGATGAATAGCATGAACATAACCTGCTGGCTGCTCCATAAAGACCTCTTCTTGCAAATCACCATGCAAGAAGGCATTCTTTACATCCATCTGATGTAAAGACCATCCCTTTGATGCAGCCATAGCAACGGCTACTCTTACGGTTGCCATCCTTGCAACTGGACTGAAAGTTTCTTCATAATCAATGCCATATGTCTGTGCATACCCCCTTGACAACTAATCTTGCCTTGTATCTATTCACAGAACCATCTGCATTGTGCTTGATCTTATAAACCCACTTGCAGCCAATTGCATTCTTGTCTTTAGGCAAAGGCACCAATTCCCATGTAGCATTTGCATCCAAGGCATCCATTTCTTCATCCATGGCTTTCTCCCATTTTTCATTTCCCATGGCTTGCTCAAAAGAAGTGGGTTTTGGTTCCTGTATCACTTTGACCATATAGGCATAGTGAATGGCTGTAAATCCATCATATTTCAGCCTATCCAAGGATACCTAACCCTGGTAGACCTACGCAAAATAGGCTTACTTCCAGGTGCTCTCAAAACATCCCTGGTCTTCCTTACTCCAGGTGTAACAACAAAAGGAATACCCAACTCATCATCAATGCTCTGCTCTGAGCCACTGGATTCACCATCCACATAAGAGTGACCTGCATTCACATCAAACATGGGCTGATCTACCTTCTCTTTTCCTTTTAGTAATACCTGCGTACCACTATCTGCATTGCTTTGAGGAGATTCTCTTGATCTCAATCTACCTGTCCATGGCGAAGTATGTGAACCACTGCTAGAGGACACTGCAGGTCCACTGATATTTTGTGATTGCTGCTGTGAAATTTGTGCAGCATTACCATTTTGTGCA
Source organism: Dipteris shenzhenensis (assembly GCF_047967505.1). Classification (NCBI taxonomy): domain Eukaryota; kingdom Viridiplantae; phylum Streptophyta; class Polypodiopsida; order Gleicheniales; family Dipteridaceae; genus Dipteris; species Dipteris shenzhenensis. The sequence goes on along the minus strand of NC_141627.1, from coordinate 6,154,106 downwards.
TCTACATCAATCATCACATTTACTGGTTTATACCAGCTGCTCATCTCATCAAAAATAACATCTCTGCTCACTGTGAACTTACGTGTAGAAGGGTTATAGCATCTATACCCTTTCTGTTACAGAGAATAACCAATAAAGATGCACTTCTCAGCCTTTGGATCCAACTTGGACCTCAACTCATCTGGCACATGAACATAGGCAATGCAACCAAAAATTTTCAAATGAGAAATGTCTGGTTTCCTACCAGTATACATCTCCTCTGGCGTCATGCCATGTATTGCTGCAGTGGGACTCCTGTTCATTATATAAACTGCTGTAGCATCTGCTTCAGCCCAATAATAATCTGGTAGATCTTTTTCATTTAGCATGGCCCGAGATACCTCTCCAATATGCCTATTTTTCCTTTCTGCAATTCCATTTTGCTGTGGGGTATGACTGCATGAATATTGCTGCTTTATGCCATGCTCCTGCAGGAACCTTGCAAACTCATTTGAGAGGTACTCTCCCCCTCCATCTGACCTTAGGCATTTTATTTGCAGGCCTGTTTCTTTTTCAACCATAGCTTTAAAAGCTTTGAAGTGCCCAAACACTTCACTTTTCTTTTTTATAAAATACACCCAAAGTTTTCTGCTGAAGTCATCAATAAATGTGACAAAATAGTGACAGCCTCCAATAGATGCAGCTTTAGTAGTCCATACATCAGAGTGGATTAATTCCAATGGCTTTTTACTCTCTTGAACATGCCTAGGAAAAGGTTTCCTTTCCTGTTTCCCAAATTGACAGGCTTCACAAACCTTGTGCATTTCTGCAACCTTGAATTTAGGCAATCCTGCAACAATATTTTGGGCTTGCATTGATTTAAGTCGTTGTATATTAACATGACCAATGCGTTTGTGCCAGATATCAATATCTGCAACTACACCGGTCCCATGTGCAAACATTGCTGCACTCAATTCAGGCATGTCCACATCCAACGTAAACATCCTGCCCTTCTTCTTTCCTTTTGCTATCAAGCGACCGTTATTTTTCATATCCTCAACAAAGCATCCATGAGGATTAAATCTAACCTGCAAGCCCTACTCAACCATTTGACCAACAGAAACCAGGTTCTTGGTGATGTTTGGGACATGAAATACATCGGACAGGTATTTCTTTTTCCCATCCTGCATAGACAAAGGAATTTTACCAATCTGCTAAATAGGATGTGCAGTATCATCACCAGTCTCCACAAATCCTGCCTTTTCCATTTTCCTTGCATCTTGCATCCATTCTGCATGACCTGTCATGTGGTTTGATGCACCTAAGTCAACATACCACACATCATTTCGTTCTTCTGCACTTGTCACAGAATTGGTCATATGCTGTACCATAAATAGATGCTCATTTCTGTCATCACCCTGCCTACTAGAAGATGCATAATTGCCTTGCTGCAATTTTCCATTCATAATGTCATTCTGCTTTTTATAGCAGTCCTTAGCCATATGACCCATTTTGCCACAATAGTAGTATTCAACATTGTTGTTTGCATTTTGGCCTCTCTGCCATCCACCACGGCCTCTTTGGCTCACCCTGCCTCTAGAGTTACCACGTCCTCCTGCATAGGACTGGTTTTCTTGAGTTTGCTGCATATTCTGATTTCTACCATGGCCTGCAGGTCGGCCTCCTCTACCTCTGCCTCTACCTCTGCCAACATTTGAGTAGAAGATAGTTTCTTTTGAAGTTCCTGCTGAAGAAGATGCACCCCCATTTCTCTGCTCTTCAGAAATTAGAAGAGCAAACAACTCTTCAAAATCAAGAAATTTTTCACGGACGGCAATGGATGTCCGGAACTGTGCATAATCCTTTCCTAGACCATTCAAGGTCACAGAAACTAGATCATCATCTTCCACTGGTGACCCAATGGAAGCAAGTGCATCTGTAATTTTCTTCACTTTCATGTGGTAGTCATTTATGCTCAAATTTTCTCTCTGCACATTATGCAACTCCTGTTTGAGCTGCATTTTCCTGGCTTGCATATTTGTGCTGTACATTTTTGCCAAAGTATCCCATGCCTCCTTTGGCGTACTTGCATCCTGAATATGCACAATCATGGAGTCCGAAATACTGATAGACAGCCAGTACATAACTTTCCTGGCTCTCTCATGCCATCCTTTAAATGCCTGCATTTCCTGTTGATTGGGAACATTAGGAAGAACAGGTTCTTCTTCATTTCCTGTAATGAACTCCCAATAGCCTTTTCCCATAAGGAAATTCGTCATTCTAAACTTCCATGCCTGGATTCGTCATTCTAAACTTCCATGCCTGGAAGTTGTTCTTGTCAAGCTTTTCAGTGACAATCTGTGAAAGAGAATCAGATGCCATTACAGAGCACTGCAAAATATTCTGTCACTGCAAAAAAACACAGCTTTTGCCTCACATGGGCAGATCTGCAAAACTGACGAAAGTGGTATTTCACCACACAGTCACTTCCTTGTGACGATTTTGCATCAACAGGCAACAAGCATGATTCTGCAACTCCCAATATCTCTGCACACAAGCATACGATGCAATTTCTGCGGCAACTTTTCACCAACTAGCCACGCAGTGGTCGCACAGCAAAAATAGGGCCTTTTTCTAAGTGCCTGTGAAGAACTTCCGCCTTCAAAACGGGCCCCGAAATGGCCTCGAATCAGAAAAATAAAGTCACCGAGGGCTTCGCCTTCGCCCGCAGCATATACTGTGCTCTCGCCACACCGCGAAGGGCGTCTCAATCTGAGACAGTGCACTCTTGCACTTCTGGCTGTCCTACCTGCAGAGATTTGCTCCCAAACTCGAAAAAGGAAAGCAACACTAGTCCTCTTACCAAGACACTGCGAACTTGGTTTGCTTTCTTGAGCTCCTTACCACGAACAAGGCTCTGATACCATGTGAAGATAGTGGGAGAGAGGGAAGGAGTCTCACTTGCGGCTTTCTCACATGCACAATGGGGGAATACACACAAAGGTGGAGGCTGAAAACAGTTTTCCTCTTCTTAGTTGTGAAAGCCAAAAGAACTCTAGTACAAAGAAAATAGAAGAACCCTATATGTGGGTCTCAAACCAAACTCAACTAACTAAGGTGGCATACTAACTGAGCCACAAACTAGAGTAGATAAGGATAGCTGTCATCCAGCTATTATTCGTGGGCGGTGTACCAACCGCATCTCCAGCTAACAAGTCGGTGACATAAATACACAACGGTCACCCTGGCATATCGCGAGTGGAGCTCGATATCTCAACATTCCTCCCCCTATAAAAAGATAAAATAATGATGAGATTAAAATTTTTTAATTAAGTATAATTTAAAAAATGCTTGTTAAAGAAATGAAGAAAATTAAGGATAAGTTTTCATACCTTTAGATATCTTCGTGGCCTTTTTATGTAACATTTTGAGGCAAGATCAGTGTCATATCCATCTCCTTCGGCTTCCTCACTATCGTTGGTGTCCTCACTATCCTATCCATCACTTTCATCATTTTCATCTTCTTTCTTGCTCTCATCATACATAGCCATCTCTATGTCAGCATCCTCTTCATGTGAGATCAGAACTTTTTTATCATATTCATTGTGAGAGCAGTCATGATATCAAGGTATTCCAAGAAAGCAGGGCTCTCCAATAATATTTACAGGATATCCTTTTCTGATAAGAGCTTCAAAAAAATGTCCCATTCGACATAGGGTGACTTTCCATTCGGGCGGCATAAACAATTTCATCATACTAATTAAAAGATCAGCACTTTTTACTGGCATTTCATAGTGATTGGCATTATGATGGAGGAGACTTGGAACTTCATGCTCTTCCAGCATTAGTTGCAATCTCTTTGCATTCCCTCTTATGTTGTTCTATAAGGAGTGACAATTGTAAGGGCTCTTCATGCATAAGAAAAAGGTGTCAACACTCTGTATTTTGAGACTGCATTCTCTCTTGTCCCTCTTTCTTGAGTATAAAACTGGTTTTTTTCCATTAATCAAAGCCTCAAAAATATTTTCAGCATAGGATTTATCTAAGGTCTTGTTGTTGGTGAAGATGCCTACTTTCACCACCGATGAAGCATGTACAACATAAGTCTTCTAGCCCCATATGTATTCTGGATTGTCATTTGTCACTGTCTCATTCAAGCAAAGATTTAGGTTCTTCATTAACAACATTTCTGCTTCTGAATCCATTTCAAGACCCTCTGCATCATCTTCATGTTCTTCCTCTTCTCTTTCCCCTTTCTTTGTAGATGAACGACCTTTGTTTCGAGTACTTGTAGCTATCATAGCACTTGGAGCTGTAGCTCGTCAAGTACTTGCCTTTTACATTTGACATCGGGGTTTACTTTTTAGGGGCTCTATCTGAACTACTCTAGATTGACCTACTTCTTATTCTATTGCCTCCACTTCAAGTGTACTTTAGGGCTGCACTTGTTTTGCTATCCCATCAACTTCATGCATTACACCATCTAAGTGAGTAATACCTTGAACGAGAGATGCATGTGCATGTCCCGTCTCATTTGATGCATGTCGTGTCTTAGCCAATGCAATTCATGTCTCATATGTAGATCCCTTGTAAGCATCCATGTGTACAAGACCCTCATCCAATGCTACATGTTTTGTCTGATCCACTCTAGTTCCTCTCTCATTTGTATGACCCTAAACCAAGTCTACATGGCATGTCTCATCCCTCCCTTTTTGTCTCATCCAATGCTACATGTTATGTCTCATCCACTCCAGTTCCTCTCTTATTTGTATGACCCTAAATCAAGTCCACATGGCGTGTCTCATCCCTTCCTTTCTGATGTGTGAATTCTTGCGATTATTGCACCTTAGATGTCTCATGTGTGGATCCTTGTACCTTAGGTCCCTTGAATGAAGTTGAACATTGTTCTATGGCACCCTGAAAATATTCAAGGATTATTTTCGAATGCATTTTTCTTGGGAAATTCCTCCCACACATGTTGGAGGATCTCGAATGCAAGCACCAATTCAGGAAATCTAAGTGCTTTTGGAGGCAGCACCACAAAGTGCATTGCATGTTTCTTTGAAAGAAGAAACATTATATTGCTCATTCTTGACTTTGTGTAAATTTTTATCTTTTTCAAATTTTATTTGGAGTAAAGTGCCCCCTTGAATCAAATTGCTCTTTGAGAAAGATACATCCCATGCCTCATCATCTTTCTCCAACTCTCTCTTTGTCATCACTAAAATGAGATTGCCTTTGCTTAGTACCAAGAACCATGCTTTCTTAATGGTGTCAACAACGGTCCAGTTTGTGAAGTCCTTTGGGGCATAAACTTTTCCATTGTACTTCAATGTCATACCATTGACAAATCTTGTAGCCTCAAGATCCATCCTATATTAAAGCATGATAAAAAATTTAGATACAAATAATATATTACTTTTGCATGAAAAGTACAATTAATTTGATAAATAAAAAATACAATGAGTCCCATTGATACACCTCAAGTTTTCATTCCCCCCAATGGTATACATGTCAATTTCATGCTTTGGGAATAGCCTAAAAGGCTTTACAAGGCTTAGATACATGCATAAATGAGGGGGGGGGGGGAGGATTTACAATGAGCTTGTGGATAGTGTAAAGTGAAATTTAAAAAAATCGGATACAAATATGAAGTCTGTCTGATACAAGTGCAATATGCTCTATCCACTCCCACAACTGGTACAACTGTAATCTGCTCTGGCCACTCCCACAACTAATACAACTGTAATCTATCATGTGCACTGATACAACTTCCAATCATCTTGAAAGTTTTAAAACCTTGATCATTGCTTCAATGGTAGGGTTGTTGTGACTATGAAACCGCATGTGAGTGAATGGACTGACATCTGATTAGGAACTAGTCAGGAAATTTTTAGCATGGCTTTGATTGGTTTATTTGGAGTTCTCTCCTTGAAGGATAAACTAATCTATGATAACTTAGACTATACCAATGCTCAAAGCGAATAAAAGTAAGAAATAATTTCTTTTCCATTGTTCTTTCTAATATGCTTAGGTTGTGAGTTAAAAAACAACAATTACAATTGAGATAAAAAACTCAAAAAATGAGACAATTTTTTTATTTACGAAAACTAATTTACTTAGAACTAATAAGAATTTAACATTCACATTAATAAGAGGTTAAAATGTCAATAAACTTAAATTTGACTTTATGAAAAATGATAAAAACTAAAAACTAAAATTGACTGCAAACCCTAAACCCAAAACTCTAAACCCTAACCCCTAAACCCTTAACCCTAAACCCTAAACCCTAACCCCAAACCCTAAACCCTAAACCCTAAACCCTAACCACCAAACCCTAAAACCTAACCCCTAAACACTAATCTTAGCCTTCTAAACCAAAAATGCTAAACCCTAACCCCAAAATCCTAAACCATACAAACCCCCAAACCCTAAACCCTAAATCCTAATCCCTAAACCCTAAACCCAAACCCCCAAACCCTAAACCCTAAACCCTAAATCCCCAAACCCTAAACCCTAAACCCTAAACTTCAAATCCTAACCCCTAATTCCTAAACCCTAAACCCTAATATTGGCCATCTAAACCCTAAACCTTAAACCCAAAACCCAAAACCCTGACCCCCAAACCCAAAACCCTAAATCCAACCCCGTAAACCCTAAACCCTAACCCCCAAACCCCAAACCCTAAATTCTAACCCCAAACCTAAACCCCCAATCGACAAACCCTAAACCCTAAACTGTAACCCCCAAACCCTAAACCTTAAACCGTAAACCCCCAATCCCCAAACCCTAAACCTTAAACCCTAAAACCCTAAACCCTTTTTTAATTCAAAATAATTTCACTTAAAACTAATAAGAATTTAAAATTCACATTAATAAGAAGTTTAAATTTTGACAAAGTAACTTATTATTAATCTAAACTCTAAATTCTTATTAGTTTGAATCACAAAATTCAAATTTTAAATAAATTAAAATTTAACTTTATGAGAAATATAAAATTTAAAGTAGAATCTCCCTAAAAAGAGAGAAATTAAACTAATATATTGAAAATGTAAGCTAAACTAATTTAACATTTTAAAAAAGGTAAAATTCTACTTTTTATATTCCAACACAAAGTACATTTTTTTTCTACTATATTCCATAAGTTTCAATTGAGAAATTAAACTAGTAAATTAAAAATGTAAGCGAAACTCATTTTAAAATTTAAAAAAGGCAAGAAATTTGAAATTCTACTTTCTATATTCCAACACAAAGTACATTTGTTGTTTGTCTACTAACTTTTACATTTCACAACTACATTTGTTCGTTATACCAAGTTCCTTGGTAACTACTTTTGACACGTTTGTCTTTCCACACACCAAGGTACATTCTATAATTCGACAAGTACATTTGTTGTTTGTCTACTAACTTTTACATTTCACAAGTACATTTGTTCGTTACCAAGTTCCTTGGTAACTACTTTCGACACGTTTGTCTTTCCATTCACCAAGGTACATTCTATATTTCGACACAAAGTTTTGTTTATTCAAGTTTCCACACATTTGTCTTTTCGCACACCAAGGTACATAGTTTTGTGTTAACATCCATGGAGTACAGTCATCGAATGTAGGGTAACTAGTGATTAGAGGTGATTAGGCTTCATGATTTACTTCAACGGTTGCAGCCATGGAAGGAGTATCGTACAAGATTAGGGACTTTGAGCCCCAAATACCCCCAATGGTCACAGGTTGCAGGTTCCAGTTGCAAATTGCCACAAAATGTGGCTAGTGCGGTTAAGTGCCTCATGGGATTCAAGCCACAAGTAGCCCAAGATCGGCCTCGCCATTCTAGGTTTTGAGCCTCATACAGGGGTTGAGCCTCAAATAGCTTAGGGCTTGGAGGTGTGAGGCTTACACAAGCGCTATTTGGGAGCCGATTAGGACCACCTCCTAATGCCAAGCTTGTCCCAAGCGCTCTTATATGGTTAACATAAATGCTATTTTCGACAGGAGGGAGAGATGGAAAAGATAGCAATATGCCTTGGCACCCTACGAGCCCAAGAGCCTTTTAATGTAAAGAAAGGGAGAGTGCTAAAAGGAGAAGGGTTGGCTCTCCCTTCAAAAACTGACTTGTATAAAAGGCCAAATGGTTGACTTGGTCTTCATTGTTGTCTCCACAAGTTTAGAATACAAGATCCCTCTTCTCTTTCAAGAGTGTCTTTGGGTGTTATTTTGACTCCTTCATAGTGCCTTTGTGTTTGCCACTCCATCCACCTTCACTCTCTCTTTCCCTTCTCCTTCTCTCTCCCTTCTTCCCTCTTTCTCTCGTGGAAACACACTGCAATAGTCCGAAAGTCGCTTGCGTGACACAAGTGGACGGCTCGTGCTTGCATTGCTCTCACAAGGAAGTAGCTTGGAGTGGAGGCTCGAACAACACCCCTTCAACATCCCCACGACACGTGAATCACTATCGAGACAACACATTTTTGGCACCGCTGCCGGGGAATGGAGGTATGCTTTTGCATTTGCACTTGCTTTATTTCATAATCTACCCATTGCACAAGGCTTCAAGCTTAACTTGGAGCTTTGTTAGTGGAGTTTTAGTTGAGGAATGAGGAAGGAAGTGTGAGTTGGAAGGAAAAGAGACGGAACTGTCATTTCATGTTGTAGAGCATTTTTGAGCTTAGGAAGCTTGTTTTTTAATTTTGTTTGAGTTGTGAGATGATAGGAAGGTAGTTTCTCAGATTGCTAAGGTGTATATATTATCAAATCTCATAAAAAACAACCAAGAATGAAGAATCAAGCTGAATTTCGAAGTTGTTTTGTGTGTTAATAGTCACCCCTCAAGAAATCTTGCATTTTGGCACTAAAATGTTATTTTTCTTTCAAGTTTTTTTCATTGAGTAGGTAGACTAGGTAGTATAGCATCCCCTAGCACAGAAAAACCTGAATAAAAACTACAAATCTTTCAAGAATCATCAAAAACCAGTTGGTGACATAGCGCTTTTCTATCACCACGGGTCAACGGCTTAGAGCTATCCCACCAACCGTCGCCATAGCCATATCCCACCGGTCAAACTTCATTGACCCGTTGCCATAGCGCTATCCCCATGACCTAACTTCTGACTATGGTCTAACCCACCACCCTAATTAAATGCTGTCAAAGTTAATTATCCCACCGATCTGACAGTCGTTGACTCGTGGCTATAGCGCCTATCCCCACAACCATCGCTATAATATTACCCCGCCGATCAGTGCCTTCAGTTATCCCCACGTTCGTGGCCATATTTGTATCTCACCGATCGATGTGGTAAGCTCATCCCCACGATCGTTGCCATCTTGCTATACCCATGCCCGTCGCTATAATTATTCCACTGACTGGTGCATTGGGCATTATCCCATCGACCCCATTATTCCTCCGATCGTTGTCTTAAGCTCATCCCTATGTCTGTGGGGATACCACCTGTGTCCTATCCCACAGACATGTGGCACTGCCTATCTCATCGATCGGCACATTAGGCACTATCCCGCTGCCTGTTGCTATAATGGTATCCCGTTGAGCTGTGCGTTAATCTATCCCTACAACTACCGCTTGCCATAGAGCTATCCCTATGACCATGGGGATACCTCTGGGGTAGTCTAGATTAAAAATTACAGAACTTCAGTTTAGCTTGAGTGTGCCCTGTTAAAGGTCTCATACATGCACTTGTGGTCTGGAAGAATTTTCTCCAAGGATCCCGTTCCTAAAGATAGTGCTTCGAGCTACGCTCAGCCCACCTTTCGCCCTACTTGGGGATCACTCCGATCTGGAAGCTCGATTCCTAGCTCCCACTCCGTACAATAGGACCCCAACAAGAGGATCCATCTAGCTCTTACAAGACGGAGAGCTTGGACGAGGTGATGCAAGACCCCTCGGGCCCAAGGGCTTTCGAAGCCCCCTTCACTAGTGTGGCCTCTCCCAACTCTCCTGCTCCTTCAGTAGCACCCAGGTTAAGAAATACATTCTCCAACATGCTCGGATGTTTAGGCTGAATAGAGTTGGTAGACATGGAGAACCCTTCACCAGCATGTCTTTGGGAAGGGAAGGTCAGCAACAACCAGCTCCTGAAATGCAGACATGGACTGAAACCACCTTTGTGGACCTAAGACTCTCCTCCTTTGCAAGGCATCCTCAATGGGAACACATGGATGATGAAGATCCATGGATAAGGGACTTTCGACGACAAGATCCCAGCAGCCAAGGAGATGTGTGAGGCTCTTACAGAGGGGTGTCTTATGAACCCCAACCATCCATGTGCCGCCGACTATCGTCACTTATGTGGCTCCACAAATTCCACCCTATCGCCCATTGCATGGAACCACTGTGCGCATGCCCCATGACCCACCCCCTCCAGGAGTTCGGACCATTTCCATCCGTACCTGTTGCTCCAATGAATGTAGGCCTTGGTGCATCCGTCCCAATCCTAGTACTAGAAACTCAATGGATTCCACCACCAGGGCCATGCTTAAGGCCCCGCCCCTACATCCCCTTAGGCCCATAATGGTGCCGCCTCCGCCAGCTACCCAAACAGTGCTAACTGATGAAGCGATGCACATCCTAGTGAATGCCCTAGGAAGGGGGGCCGCACCACCTTCACCCGTCCCAATTTTTCCTACAGGGATCACAAACTCCTCAAGGAGCCGACCCATAGCCATCTCCAGGTTAATGGCCAAATTCCTTGGGGAAGGAGACCTAGTCTACCATGAGCTATTTGAGTAGATATGTGAAGCCTTTGGAGCTCCCGGAGATCTAGAAATGGCTAATGCATTTAGTCTCAGCTTGGATGGCAAAGCAGGCCAATGTATAGGGCTCTCACCCCGAAAGAAGAAGTCAATAGGGAGACGTTGAGAAAAGCCTTCATTGTGGGGTTTACCCCCAATGGACATAAATGGAGCACAATTAACCAGTTATATGAGGTAAAGCAGAACGATAAGGAATCCCGTTGTGAGCCATACGAGTGGGAACGATTGTTATCGTGCTTTCTCATCGGATTGGTAGACCCGAAGCTACACGACCAATCCCTTGGGGGGTTCACTAAGTATAAACCCTCTATATCACGTGCGTTCAAGGCCTATTTCTAAAATCCCTTGTCTGTGAAATTTTCATTAATAAAATGTACCCCTTTTCTATACAAATCTGTAAAATTTTTCCAAAACTATTTTAAATAGTCCCTTATGTATATTTATTTCTATAATTTTGGAAATAGAAAATATCTTTCTGTTGACCTCACGTGATAGGGTTACATATGATGAGTGACCCCCCTGAGATGAATCCTACCTCCTTCGATCTATGCAGCAAGGTGGCTATTCATATAAGTGACAATATGATGGACAAGGCTAATTCAGATAAAACCCCAATCCCATCAGAAGTAGCACCATCTGTTAGGTCTTCCAATGTGGAGATGATCAAGAAGGAGACCAATGAGCCCAAGGGCTTGGATATGAGTGAGCTGACCTCAAATTTGCTAAATCAGCTAGGCCAACAATGGAGGTCAGGAACCTCCAAGGAGGCACCAAGAAACACCCACTTGTTTCCATGGAGAGACAACCTCTAGTGTGGGGTATGCAATGGCAACCATCCCTCCAATGAGTGTCCTCACTTGAGGGCAAGACCATCCCTCTATTGTGCACACTATTGTAAATGGGGAAACCACGATACCTCCCAATGCTGGTTTTCAAGGTCCCTGCCCCAACCCATGTATCAAACAAGACCCCCATTAGCCTTGATGGCTCCGCCTAATCCTATGAATGCACAAGGTGCCCCTTTGGCTAGTTCAAGCTAGTGCATGGCCCAATAGGCACCATTGCCACCGCTCATAGTGGGTCCTCAACCTCCACTACCCCGTATAGCTTCGATCAATTAGTTTTGGTAGAGAAAGTGCCAAATGATTGGGAGGAGATGGATCGAGACCATGGACCCCTCGACTACCACCCCTACAAGGAAGGAAGTGGCACCCTAAGTCACTACCTCCCACAAGTGGATCAGCAAGTCCCCATGTTCCATATCGCTCCCTTGAACTCCAAGGCTAGAGACCTAAACTCTCTCGCTGGGAGGGCCCACACAGGGCAAGTGAATGCCCCTACAAAGGTACTTCAAACCCTCCAGTGTCATGCTTCAAGTGTCAGGGGCTGCATTTCTTAAAGGACTACCCCTTTCATAGGGATCTTACCCCTATCGCTCCTCCCACGACTGGCCCTACATCCTTGTGTGTGGGGTGTGGGATCAAGCATTTGTTCAAGGATTGTCCCTTGAGAAGATCGCCAACCCCAGTCACCCACCTAAGAGCACCAGCCTTAACTTGCTCAGGTATCGAACAAGGCTAGGTGGCCGCAATACCCTTAAAAGTCATCACAAGGATGCAAGCCAAAGAAATAGGTAAGGCAATGAGAAAATAGGCCAAAATGGGTAAAGGGACCCTACTGCAAGGCCCTGGGGTCGCTCAACATCCACAGACCTAGTCCAAGAAGGCCATATGGGTAGGTGATGGGTTTGACCAGCAGGTGCTCATCTAAGATGGGTTTTGATGAGGAGACAACCACCCTCACCACCTCCTCTGCCTTCGAACATGCTTCCACCCAAGGTGACCCGAAAGTACCTCCGAGCTGAGGTGTAAACAAGCCATTGCAAGCCCAAGGCCTAGCACCCCTACCCTCCTATAAGGAAACCTATCCTGGCCCACTCCTAGAGAAGCGATATGTAATAGAGGCTCAGAACTTGGTACAAGACTTCTAGGAAAAGTTCGAGCATAGACTCAAGGCGTGCAGAGGGTCGGATACCATCCATCCAGCCCACTTGACTGGCCACCGAGGAGCAAAGGTGTTTAAAGTGCTAGACAGGGTGGAAGAAGAGGAACGTTTCAGCTTCGATAAGTTAGAGGCTCCAGATCTGACACAAAAAATGTTCCAGGAGGACCCAGTATTGCAAAACCTACAGGAAGAAGGAGACACTTACAATTTTGAGGACCTGCTATCAGTGGGAGGAGAGTCTTCACAGGAACATTGTGATAGTGCCGGGTTGGTTGCCTTCCTATCTATTGAGGTAAAAATGCCGATTGCCTCCCTGCTGAGAGGGAATCCCATCCTTTGGTGAGACCTATCCAATTGGATGAACATAAAATCCCTGCCCCCAGTCCCTACCAGCCCTAAGGCCAACCAATCGTTGCCAGAGGAAGGGCAAAACTTACCCAAGGCTCCCATCAATAAGCTAGGCCAATACTTCGAGGGTGATGAAACGAACGTTGCTATCCCCATAACCTATAAACACTAAAAGGTTGATGCCATCTTGGATGGGGGAGGGAGTGAGTATCTGTACTAAGGAATGCTGGGTGAAGTGGGGGAAACCTACACTCAAGCAAACCCATCTGGTGGTGAAATTGGCCGATGGCAGAACTATTGAACCCTTGGGAGTCCTTATGAGGATTACCAAAAAGCAAGCCGTAGGAAGCGAGCCAAGGAGTAAAAGCAAGCCACAAAAAACCCGAGCCAACCAATTTCAATTTGAACTAGAGAACACAAAGTATTAAACTATTCTTAAATAATCTAGTTACTATAAGCCAATGAAGAGGCCAAATTACCAACCCACAAAAAACTTTTCATAAAACGTGATACTAATTCATATACAAAAGTAGATGATAGCCTCTAGCCCTAACCACTTGTCTTTCAGCTATAGATTGTACATCAACAACTCAAGGCAGTACCTCAAACCTATCTAATTATCTTTCAAAGGTTTCTCTTAGATCCCAAACATTGAAACAACTCCACCTTTGTGGGAGCAGCCTGATGTATAAACTGATGGACTGTAGCACTCATTCCCAGCACAACAATGAAGACGTAGTATATATGTTTGCATGGAACATAAGCTGTCATATTTACTTCATGTTTAGTAAAGTCAGGGTATGTACAATGTGGGAACTCTCCAAATGTGACTGAATAACTTAAGCCCCTTGAAATTGACCCAGGAGTCCGTAAATGGAAAACATGAATCTCATGTGGGGTAATGATATCCTCTTTCGTAATCTTTGCATTTGCTGCCATTGCTTTCTAATCTTATCTTTGAACTCCTTACTCAATTTTGATCTCCATCTTACAACCTTTCCATCACGAATCCCTACTTGAGCATGACTTTGTGTGTTGTTTCTATGTGGGATTGAAGGTTGCCCAATGATGGAACTACCTATACCATCCTCAAGGACAAATCTAGCTTTTATTAATTTAACTCTCTCTTGCATTGTCAAAGAGGTACCTCTTGCAATCTTCCACAACTCCAGGAGCAATTCCTGGCACTCCTTGAATAGAACGATCAACATTCCATGTATGGGTAATTGTTTTATTGCATAACCAAACTACCTATTCTATGATGCCATTAGGATGTTGTCTTCTACCCTTGAAGCATGGAGATGGGACTCCTTCTGTAGACCTCCTGTCCAACTCCATTAATCATAGCTCCAAACCGTCTACACACATCTGCCAAACAAGTATCCAAAGCATGTGACTACACTATTGGCAATTGTTCTTCGAATTGCCCAATTAGCATCATGCACATCTGTCTCTTTGCAGACCTTATGCTCAATACATCCATGCACACTAGTATGTCTTCTTTTCCCTAGTGCTCTGTTTGCTGTCATTGTTATATATTCAGGACAATGACTATCACATCATGCTCCCCAATAGGCAATTCTAGATCTCTCTTTCTTCTTACACTCACAGGCTCCGTCATCGGTTTGTTCATCTCAAGAGAGTTTATGCCAGCCTCCTCAAGGACAAGATCTATTAAATTGACAAGCTTATTTCTTTGTGCTTTACTTGAACCACCTTGCAAAATCCTTTTCTGCAACACATCTAGATCGGGTCTAGTCCCCAAGTGCTGTCCCAACATGTAGGCATAGTAATGGGCAGTGTGCAAAGCACTCATTGCTAGATCAGATACTGAAGCTTCATACAATGAAACATATTTTCCCAATCCATGGGCCGCTCTAATGCTAGAATGCTTGTTCTCAAATAGATTCACGGTAGGAACAAAACTTGCATTTTCATATTGTGTCAAGAATATCCCCCCCATTACCTAACACGGATGTCCCAAAATGCCATCCAAAGTTGTAGCCCTGGTAGTTCATCATCCTTAACGTGAGTAGGGGACCAAGACTTGATTATCTTCTTTTTACATTCATCTGAAGCTATTTTTTATGTTGCATTCTGCCAATTTCTACATAACAGTTTGTGCTCCTCTTGAAACTGAGGTCGGATCCATCATCTTGTGTGTTCCACCATGCTCATCTCCCAATGGAAAATGCATGTTCTCTCCTTCCCTTCCATTTTATTATAGGGCCCACCATTGTACACTCTCCTCACAACCATCCAATTTGCAATAGCACTATTTGCCATAAACCATCAGAACTCTGGTTTCTCAAAACCATTCTTCTGCATTTGCCCATTCAACATCATCCAGAACTGTATCTGTGCATCTGTATTCTACACCTTAAACTCGGATGTCGCAATAGTCAGAAGCTCATGCACAAAAGTATCATACACATGAGCTGCCATAGTAACCCAGCCTCTAACCCGATGTATGTGGTCAAAATGCACCCACATATTACCAAGACTCCTGCCTGGCCTCATTTTGTTGACAAGGTCCACACCCGAGGTAGGACCAATAGTAGACATCTTAAAAATGTGAGGCTGGTTTTCATCTTGCAACTGTCCAGGAAAAAGTATGCTTTGAATGAAAGGATATCTACATCTATTCTTCAAAGCCAAAATTGCATCCAGTCCCCCATCAAGCAAGATAGATTCTTTTCTTGCACATTGAACAGACCTTTGAAGGCGTCTTCGGTGACACAATGGAGTGAGTGTTTCAAGAACCTTATTTAGCTTTGTCTCATCCAATCCTTCATTTTGAACACCCTCCTCAACAAGCAACATATCCATAAACAAATCTCGAGTCACTCCCATCCCTATGTTTTTGCATGAGGCATATGGGGCTAGCTTTGCACGCATCATTACCATCTCTTCTACTTTCTTAGTTTGCAGTCTTGATGCTTCAAGCTACACTGGATGATTATGTGTACCCATATGAATTGCACATCTGCTTGTTTTTTCACAATCATGGGAAAGGCAGTAGTAAATAAATGCACTGCATGTGGCAACACACTCGGGATGCTCTCCACAGTGCTTACAGACAAGAGACCCACTCTCTCCAGTTATGGGCCCGGCCCCACAGGGGGAGCCCTCTTCAACTTTCCTTTCCATTGTGTTTCATTGACCATTCATGTGCATTCATTGTATGCACAGTCAACATTGTAGCACCTCAAATAACCTCCACATCTATTAGTCCTTACAATACCATGGAAAAACTCCTGCCTTCAAGTAAAGTATTCTATCCAAACATGTCCATCAGGCTTTTGATCCATTCCTTGCATGGGAGAGCTAGAAGATATTGGGGGCAACTCAAAAAGAACATACCCATCATACCTATTGGGGAGCTCATTAACCACTTCGATTCTCTATGCACTTGCAAATGCCACATGCAAAGAGCTTGACAATGGAAGGTGTTGCAACATAGTAAGAACACTCACATTCGACACGGAGTCAACTTTACTGGAGGATGTTTTCTTCCTGGTAATCACCATGAACATTGGATTCTTTCGTCCGTCAAGCTTGAATCCTTTCTCTCCCTCTTCCAACTTGATTAACTGAAGTGCCACTGAAACATGTTCAACTTCAGTTGCTTGATGCAACTCAATTTCTTCCTCTGCAATGGAGAAGTGGTCTCTAATATCTGACAAAGAAACCTCACAATACTCTGTATCATAACGAATTGCAAGAGTCTTACTCTCTGAATATTGCAAGAAGGCAGTAGCAGGCAACATTATGGTGGGGGGGAAAGAATCCCAAGAGTTTAGCAAAGCAAAGTGGTTTAAAGAAGAGGTAAGTGATTCATACAAGTGCGACCATCTCTGAGGAAAAAACACTTTACATGAAAGGTGGCAGGCTTGAGTTGCCTTATGTCACGGAAACCACTAAGTAGACTTCGAGTACAACTAATCCCTAACATTCTTCCTTATGTCTAGTTCAAGAGAGAGCGGGATTGTCAGTTGATGGAGTTTCTATCAAGTATTCCTAGTTGAAACTATGTGACACCCAGTTGGATAGAGAGAATCCCAGCATTTAATGGATGCAGACACATGGCAATCATTTTTCGTGCCATCTCACATTTGATGGTGTGAGTCAGTAACTCCTCCACTGTCTCTACTATCAGTAACTAAAGTGGATCTCTCATGTAAATTTGGAAACTTGAACACTCCTTGGGACTCGGGAGGCCTATAGACACGTAGCATATGGGTAATAATATGAGTTATGCCCCATGAGTTGCATGTATAGGGGTGTGAGAGATACGTGTGGGACGGGTGAATCTTGCCATATCTTGGCATGATTTTGTTGGAACGATCATCCTCTCTACCATTAATATATACCAAATAACATTGGAAGCAAAACTTGCTTAGCATTTCATTTTTTACTCATAACGTACTATGATGCCAAATCTGCCGAGGGCTTTTACGACCCTCCAAAATAGCCCATGCCTCTCCTCTAACTAATGCTACAACCTCCAGCAAGCTCTAGCAATCACCCGCTCAGGAATCGAGCTAAACAAACCCAATCGTGAAGGCATGTCCTCGACCTTTCTCGCCGTAGTCGCCATAGCGGGATTTGGTGTTGAAAGTGCTAAGACCGATGCCAAGAGCTTCTACGAACCCATGTGCATCTAGAGTTGCTTGTAGAGTTGTCAAGCAGGGAGGATACGTTTTTTATCCTCTTGAATGAATTGAGCGGCACACTTTTCGGTTGAGTTCATCTTCTCCATGCAAAATTTGAGCTCATCTCCTCCATGCAAAATTTGAGCTCGTCTCCTCCCACCTCCAACGTTTTCTCCTCCCACCTCCAACGTTTTTGGACTCGAAATAGTTTCATCCATCTCCTCCTTCCTCTGCTCCCGTCTCTTGGCCGTTCAACCTCATCTCTCAAACAACGATACTGTCACTCAAACAGCTGTGAAGCGTAGGAATTTCTTACACAAATTTTCAAGGAGCTAGAAGCAAAGAGAACAACAGCTCGAAGGAAGGATCGTTCAGGTCCTTGCTGTTGTTCTTGCAGCTTGGTTCTATGTTCGTTGCAGCAGCTCTTGTTTGACATGTAGTATCTTCATTTGTTTCTTATACCTACGCATTGATACAAGAGCGTTCCATACTTCGCACGCCAGGAGCAAAGGAGCATGATGGTTTTCAATAATCGGGGTTTCGAACTCGAAAAGGCTTTCGCTATCCAAGGAGCATGTCTATAGGAAAAGAGTGGAGAAAGAAAGTTTGAGTAATATAGGAGAGAGTGCGTACTTTCTCAGCAATTATTCGATCTCCAACCTCAAGAGTAGGATACATCGAGAGGGAAGGAATAAAGCGAAAGTCCGCAATAAACCATCTGAAAAGAAGCGAGAGTGCGAGCGTGATAGCAATAGTCTTGTAATCCTCAGTAGTAAATTGGAAGATTTCCGAGAATCGCTTAAAAATTCCATTGCTTGCACCGTCGGCAGCGCTGCTCAAGCTATGATCGTCCTCCACGGTCGAGGTGGAGCGCGCCGCCATCTCATCATCCGGCAAAATGACGCCAGGAGAGGTGTCTTCATCCGAGACTTGGCTCAGACCGGATTTATCTTCCGACGCAGCGATGCGTCTGCGATCTCTTCGACGGGACGGAAGGTAAAAACTGCGGTAGGAGCCATGTTCGTAAATGCAGGATAAGACGGGACTAAAGGCGAAATCGGTGCAGTAGCAGCGCCAGGAGCGGAGATTGATCATGGAAGAGGGAAGGTGGAGAAGAAGAAGATGGGAGGAGAAGGCAGGGGAGGGCGAGAGCATGGTGAGTCGGGGGGTCTGGAGGAGAAGTATCAGCCCGTAGGAAGTGGAAGGATGGGCAGCTCTTGTTTGACATGTAGCTCGCTTCTCGTCTACGTTTCGCTCTTCGAGATCCCGCTGTGCTTTGAATCCATTCCCATCTCGAAGTACAGAAACTGAAGCACAGCTTTGCACGTCCAAGCACCCAAATTCTCTCGATTGACGTCGTTGCCTAAGCCGATACAATGGGGGAGGAGCATCAAGGGTAAGGTCTAGCGATGAGAAATGGAGAGAGGATAAGGAGGAAAATCGGGTGTTGACTTGAGCGATGATGCAAAGGCCATCTTTCTTGTCCTCCTCGTGCTGCTGCTGCTGCTGCTGCTTCCTCTTCTTCTTTTTCTTCTTCTTTGTAAGATGATGTTTTGGCAATCTCTCAGCACAACACTGTGTGCCTACGACTCCGTCTTTCTCCCTGCGTGTTCACTCCGCCTAATTTGGATATACACCACCCCCAACCGTCAACCTCTCTTCACATTACTTTTATCGCCTCTCCCTCTCTCTCAAAATTTTCTGCTGATGCGCTCCTTTCTCCAACAATACCTTCACCGCCCATTGCTCCAATCGCGCGGAGGAATTATCTCTGCTTTGAATTCGCCACCTCCTTATAACATTTGGTGCTTGGTATGACGCACGCCCAAAAGCATGCACTTTGAGTGCATTTGGACTGCGTGTTAATGCACTCAAAGTGCATGCCTCCCCTGCAGCTCAAGCTCCACCTCCATAGCCTCCTATCCCAATCTCCAACGCCCAATCTTCGTGGGCACGACTAAGCTCCCTCGTGCATGACCTCGGTGTCCTCTACGAGTGACCCCACTGCTGCCTCCTTGTGCTAGATGCCATGTTCCTTTGTTTTATCGGAGAGCTAGGCAAAGGGCAAATTATGAAAACAAGACCCTAAAATTGTTGTTTTTCTACCATGAGCCTCCATAGGATATCTTTTTCAGATTTCTCTCCATCATGGTCTTTGTTTTCTCACCATCCATATTTAGTTCAAGTGTATCTATCTGCTCCCTACAATTTGATCTAAATCATGACAATGTATGCGACAGTGTCTCGAACCAAAAGCATGCTCTTTGCATGCTTTTGGACTGCGTGTTAACATGCAGACCAAAAGCATGCAAAGAGCATGCTTTTGGCATGAGATAGTGAAGCATACATTGTCACCTACACCTTCAGTGGACACCAAACTTGAGGCCATGTTTTCTCCATAAATAAGTACTCACATATACTTTTAGGCCATAGGCCATTGACCTGATGGTGGCTATTCCCTACGATCTTCTTGTGAGCATGACCATTTATGTTATAATGTGTCAAGCCAAAAGGATGCTCTTTGCATGCTTTTGGATTGCATTGTGGCACGCTGTCCAAAAGCATGCAAAGAGCATGCTTTTGGTTGGTTAGCGCCCAAGCCACCTAGTAGTTTTTATGTAGACAATTTACCCATTTCGTGCCTTTTAATGTGATATTTTTCTTGACTATGCTTCAGGAATGCTAATATTTGGGAAAAAGAGGAGTAGGAAATGAGTACATGTGCCTCCACAATAGTATGAAGTTTCCATTTTGTTGTTTTTACCATTGGAATAATGTTTTTAAAACATTCATGTTATTCCCATAACTTTGTATGCATCTAGCCTTAAACAATGGCTTGTCATATTAGGCATCCTTTTCATGTGTTAGCCTACAACGTTTTGTAGCATAAACTTTAGTCGAGAGAAAATTCTACATTCTTGGCAGGGATGTAGCTGAATGAAGTGCACCAAACTTCTAACTTAGAAATGAGGCCCTACTTACAAACGAACTCCCCAAGATGAAAATACATACTTTTCTTGATATGAAGCTTCATGAAAAAGGTAATGTTGAGGCCAAAAGCTTGCAAAGTAGTGTTGAGGTCTCTACATTACCCCAACTCATATTTGGTTCATTGTGGTTTTCTTTTCTTTTCTTTTTCTTGCATTGGTTTAAGTATACTTAGATTAATCATTTGCTGATAGATTTGTAATCGTGTTGTAGCAATGCTGCCAAAAGGTTCAAGAAAGAGGCTTCTAAAACTAGGACATGATCCTTCGGAGCCAGATGTTCATCCTCATGCTGAGGAAAAGGGGAAACAAGTATGGAAGGAGGTGGATATTGAATTTGAGAAGGAGGTCGCAAGCAAGAATAAGTGGAAGTTTATGTCCAAGAAGATGTTCTATGTATGGGAGGGAAATCATAGGACATCTGCATGGATGGACTTGATTGCAAAGGCTTACATGGAGACAAGGTCTAGACACATAAGAGTGATGTGCACATTGATAGACCCCCGAAGGACATCTGAAATTGCATTATTAGCTCAATTGCAACAGATGAATTCATAAGTGATCCTTCAACTTTCTAGAGTTGTATTTCATGTTCCATTGAAATGTATTCCTTTCTTGTGTGGAGTTTTAGATTAGTTGAACATGCATTTCATTTTTGGGGATTCATGTTTGAGTGAAATATTTTTCTTCCTTCTTGAATTTTAGATTGAATGAACATGCAATCATTAAGCCAAGTCTTTGAGATACCCTAATCAACACAAATAACATATGCGAGTGTGATCCAACATTCTTCATGAATAGTCTGACAAAGGAGCAACAACAAATGATTGAAAAGTCTAGATCAAGGGATGCATTGGAGAAGAAGCAGGGAAGTAGCAAGCTAAGGGTGTCCACTTTTTGTTCACTCCCCAATCCTTAGGAGGTGGAAAAACAAGCTTTTTAGCACACAAAAATGCAAATCTCACCTACTTCTCTATGGATCTAGTGTTTGAAGTCTTCTGACACAACATCACACTTGCTATTGTGCACACAATCGTATAGTTTGATCGAAAATTCGATGCACACACAAAAAATTTCTTTGTGTCACACGGCATGGTCACACGTTTGTCACGAACAGAGAGTGTCATATTAAATTCTAAATTTCTCACTCATTTTAGATTAAATGTTATTGAAACTTTGTAAGTGGTCTCTTTGCATTATGTAGAGCTTAACTTGATTTATTGGTAATTTTTTGAATGATTTATCTAATTATAAATAATTATTTATAATAAATAAAGTCATAAAATACATGCATTTTAGTAGCACACCACATTTTTTTAGTATTTTGAATAATTAAGCAAATCCAATTCGGTGGAAGGTTAGTAGGCACATAAAGGTGTGTGGTTGAATCATCAAATCCCAAATCCAACGGTTAGATTTAGGAAGATTGAAGTTTAATTTTTACTTTTACTCCTTAGAGGATCAACAAAGATTATTAAAAATAAATCTAGTAATTCTCAAACATAACCAAACATTTCAAAAATGTCAATATTTTTAGTCCTCTACATGATGAATAAGAGAAAAAAATTTTGGTTAAATTTGAGTAAGGGAAACGTATGATATGGCCTCCAACAATTAAATCTCCCTTTTGTGGGGGAAAAAGGGCCACCCAAGCCTAATACCAAGACAAGGCAGGCTTGGTATTAGGCTTGGTGAGGTAGGCTAGGAGCATCACCGACCCTAGTGGCAAGCCTTTGGAGTCTGCATGCTGCCCATGTGGAAGGCTGAGTCATCAAAACCATGCCACGTTGTTAGACCATGTGGTGCCATCTCATCAAGGAGATGTGACATCACTCCTTGCCATGTCACCTTACATTGCCACACGTGCTACCACATGTGCCACCTCATCATTCCACATCATGAGCCATGTGATCACACAATGCCACCTTGGCATACCTCCTCAACCTTGCCATGTCACCAATCCCTCCACCTCAATTTGCCATGTCAATCTACCACCTCATGAATGCCAACTCATCATGCCACATCACCTTTCAATGTCATGGAAGAGACTATATTACCACATCATGACCATGCAGGAAGAGACTATATTACCACATCATGACCATGCATGGTGCCACATCAGCCAGATGTATACACATGACGATGTGCGAGGCATATAATACCTCGATCGAGGTATATGACCTGGGTGAGGCATACAATACGTCCATCGAGGTATGTGACCGAGGACACCTAGGGATACCTCGATCGAGGTTCATACATGCGTAATGCACTGAATACCTCGATCGAGGTATAAGGTCTGATCGAGGTATATGATCGGGGCTCTAGGCATAGCAGACCTCTCCACCAAAACTTAGCCAATTAGTATCAATCTTAGCACCAAAACTTAGCCAATTAGTTTCAATCTTAGCACCTCTCTACCAATAATAATGAAGAGCAATCTAAGAGCAATCTAAGAGCAATCTAGTAGATGAGTTGAGGCTCTCTATAAGACACCACGTTTTGGTTCATTTCACCCATTCTTAGCCATTCTTGCCTCCTCATCACTTTGTCACACCTTCCATCCTACTTTCATTGAGAATGGGTTCTCAAAGCCGTAGAGCTAGTAGACGTGAAAGATGTAGGAACCCCCCCCCAAATCTCATTGACGAGGAGCGCAAGCGAAAGGCTCGTGAGCGAGAGAGAGCCTCTAGAGCTCGAGCTCGCGCCGTCACCACTGATCCACCTCCAGCTCTACCTCTACATCCCACCTCCACCCCCACCCCCACCCCCATTGTCCCCCCATCCTCATCCGCTCCCCTACCTCTAGCCTCCGCCCTTCCCCTAGCCACCTACATTTTGGCCTCCACCTCTACCTCTTCCCCCTCCACCCTCCCCCCTCCCCCTCACCCTCCCCCTCCCCCCACTCCGCTTGGCGCCTCCCTTCCCCCGTCCACCCTACCATCTCCCATTGATCCCCTTGCCCCACCTTGTAGCAGCAGTGTTGCTTCACGACGTGACTTGCCGAAGTCCACTATCCGTCGTCGTACTAGCAAGATTGTGCAGTCTTTTTTGTGTGACCTCATGCCAGCTTCGCAGTCTTCTCTTCTCATGTCCCTGATTGATCACCCTGACTTGGTAGAGTATAGGAGGCTTGCTGGTCTTGGTGCATGTAGAGATAGGGTTGTATCTAGTGAGGTCCTTAGCAGTGTTCAACGTTCCTATGCTTCTATTAAGCATAGGAACTCCAGTGATGCCTTGGCAGCACGTCGTGCTATTGTGGTTGCCATTAGTAGACCTCATATGATAGGCCATGTGTGTACCGCTTCACGTCTTCTTCAGATTGCACCGCGCACATTGCGAGCAGGATTGCGAGCAGGCATCATTAGGAGGCAGAGTCTAGAGGATAGTGAGACTGATGCTCTTTGGGCTTCGAGTGGTCATGCACCTCGCAGCGATCGATTGTTGGATGATTCCACTAGGTCCTTCATACAACAGTTTTAGGAAGAGCATTGCAGAGCATCCCCGGTGTTCAAGAAGGCATTGCGGAAGAGGGTGTCACACGGTGTGTACATTGAGCATGGTGCATGTTTTTGGGAGTGTACCCAGACTGAGTTGTACACTCAGTTTGTAGAGGCGCACCCGGAGTTCAAGATTGGGCAGAGGTCATTTGAGCGGTGCAGGGGCTGGTTTGTGCGATGCTCTCAGGTGCGTGATACATGCTGTTGTCACTACCATGTGGATTTTGGATTGATGTATGACGTATTCCGTTCCCTTGATGGTCATAGGAGAGTGGTTCTTACTAGCCCTCACGACTTCATTCATTCCATATTGTGTACACGAGATGGTGATGCTTTATTCCACTCCCTTGATTGTGTGGAAGGCACGTGTACTTTGTGTGGTGACTTTGCTAGAGTGCCACGAGTTGCACTAGATACTTGTGATGTGCAGATGGTTCGTTGGCAGCAGTATGAGTACTGTACCTTGACATTAGATGGTGGTGCACAGTCGAGGAGGTTGCAGCTTGTGGGGAAGGAGACACCACGTGTTGTATTCATTGACAGTTTTCGAGGGAAGCTGTACCGCTACTCGCACACTGCGAAATGGGAGCATCGTCAGTTTCGTGCATGTTTGAGGACATTTCCTACAGGCGTGGTTGTCTCAGTGGTGGACTTTGTGGAGAATTACACCTTTGCACCACAGCATGAGATCCAATCGGAGTATTATTTCTCCGAACAGGTGACGTGTGATTGAGTATTGATTTTTTCCCTGCCTCATTATATTGAATTATTTCAATAGTCATATTTTTTTTCAATGCCATATTGCAGGTTGCTATATTTGTGCACATTAGCTATCGTCATGCACAGGCTCATGTGGATGGCATTGATAGCACCATGGACTCACGCGTCATTGTGCGAGAGTATCACTTCTACATTAGTGATGATTGATCGCATGATGCCCATTTTGTGCAGCATTGCTTCACTTTGCATGATAGTTTCTTGAGGGATCATGGTGTCACATGGCAGCAGTGTTGGATCTGGTCAGACAGTTGCGGTGGTCAGTTCAAATCCGCTAGACAGTTTTATTGGTTCTGTAGATGGCACCGTGAGACAGGCATTCCGATTACATGGAGCTACTTCGAGACAGGGCACGGTAAGGGAGAGCACGGTGGTGCAGGTGCTTGCGTGAAGCATGCTTTGCGTTGATACCAGTTGCGTCACAGTGCCGATCGCTTCAAGGATGCACATGATGTGGTACGGTGGTGCAGCCAGCACTAGTGCTACCTCCTCGTTTCAGTCGCGTGACGATAGGGTGGTGAGCCAGTATTTTTGGTGCATGGACATTGGGAGTCTTGATTGGTCTAGGCCTTTTGATTGTCGTTCTGTGCCTGGCACTCTTGATTTCCATTCCATCAAGAGCGTAGGTGAGTCTCACCCCACGATCTTTTCTCGACGGTTTGCATGTTTTTGCTCTGCATGCATTGATGATGATTGGGGAGGGTGCTCCATGATACCATGGGCCGATCCATAGGTACGGCGAGTGCTTTCTCCCTTCCAGCCTTGGGAGGAGGTACATGATGATCAGGATACGGGATTCAGTTCCTCTAGAGATTATGACCAGCTTACAGATATTTTGCATATTGGTGATATCTTCGCGGTTATTGCTTCGGAGGGCAATGAGGAGGGTATGGATTATTACTTGTTGAGATGCTCTATGCTGAAGAGTGTGCTGAATGAGGATACAGTGGATGGGCATGGGATGCACTTCAATGCTCATAGCATGATCGTAGGTGGCCACTATTTTCAGCAGATACAGAGGCGTGGTCGCTATATTGAGTTCCAGGAGTACATGGCGGATCAGGAGGCATACATGTATTCTCATCTTGTTGTTGGGATCAAGATTACTTTGAGTCGTGTTCGCACTCGCAAGGCGACGTCCACTCCACGATGGTGCCTTGCAGTGGCGGATCACGAGAGCATACTTGCAACTATTGGCATGAGAGCTGATCCTGAAGAGTAGCACATTACATATCATATTTTTTGGGATCATCAGTTGATCAGATTGATTTTTATTGGGTATCACTAGTTGATTACACTTTTTTGTATTCGATATGTATAGGCTCACTATGTGACCGTACCATTGTAATTTTCATGGACTCATATTTTGTATTTCACTATGATGGCTGTATACATGTTCATACACATCATTGTATTAGATTCTATTTTTTACATGATGTCCGATGTCTTCTCAATGGGATTTGTTGTGTTTGTAAAAAAAAAAATTGTTTATTAGTAGTAATGTTGTAATTTGTTTTGTGCTTTAGGACATTTTAAAAACGTGACTAAGAAAATTCACGCACGTACTAATGAAATATGCGTGTGGACTTACTTGTTGGGGATGAAACTTCGCACGACTCTTAGGCCACCCTAGACATACATCCACGCGAGATTTGGTCTGAACTGATTTGGTATGCGCCACGTGGAAGGTACAATGCGTACATTTTTACAATCCCTACTAGCACGACTACGTATGAGCTATGGCGCATGTACTAACGAAATACGCGTGTGGACTTATCTGTTGGGAATGAAACTTCGCACGACTCTTAGGCCACCCTAGACATACATCCACGCAAGATTTGGTCTCCAACTTATTTGGTATGCGCCACGTGGAAGGTATAATGCGTACATTTTTACAATCCCTACTAGCACGACTACGTGTGAAAAATGGCGCACGTACTAACCAAATATGCATGTGGACTTATCTGTTGGAGATTAAACTTTGCACGGCTCTTAGGCTACTGTAGACATACATCCACGCAAGATTTGGTGCCCAACTGATTTGGTATGCGCCACGTGGAAGGACAGCTGCGTACATTTTTACAATTCCTACTAGCACGACTACGTATGAAAAATGGCACACATACTAATGAAATATGCACGTGGACTTATCTGTTGGGGACGAAACTTCACATGCCTCTTAGGCCACCCTAGACATACATCCATGCAAGATTTGGTCTCCAACTTATTTGGTATACGCCACATGGAAGGTATAATGCGTACATTTTTACAATCCCTACTAGCACGACTACATGTGAAAAATGGCGCACATACTAACCAAATATGCATGTGGACTTATCTGTTGGAGATTAAACTTTGCACGGCTCTTAGGCTACCGTAGACGTACATCCACGCAAGATTTGGTGCCCAACTGATTTGGTATGCGCCACATGGAAGGACAGCTGCGTACATTTTTACAATCCCTACTAGCACGACTACGTATGAAAAATGGCACGCATACTAATGAAATATGCATGTGGACTTATCTGTTGAGGATGAAACTTCACACGGCTCTTAGGCTACCCTGGACGTACATCCACGCAAGATTTGGTGCCCAACTGATTTGGTATGCGCCACGTGGAAGGACAAATGCGTACATTTTTACAATCCCTACTAGCACGACTACGTGTGAAAAATGGCGCACGTACTAACGAAATATGCACGTGGACTTATCTGTTGGAGATTAAACTTTGCACGGCTCTTAGGCTGCTGTAGACATACATCCACGCAAGATTTGTTCTCGAACTGATTTGGTTTGCGCCACGTAGAAGCAATCCCTACTAGCACGACTAAACCATAAACCCTGAACCCTAAATCCTAAACCCTGTTGGGGACGAAACTTCACACGCCTTTTAGGCTACCCTAGACGTACATCTACACAAGATTTGGTCTCCAACTGATTTGGTTTGTGCCACGTAGAAGCAATCCCTACTAGCACGACTAAACCCTAAACCCTAAACCCTAAACCCTGAACCCTAAATCCTAAACCCTGTTGGGGACAAAACTTCACACGTCTCTTAGGCTACCCTAGACGTACATCCACGCAAGATTTGGTCTCCAACTGATTTGGTTTGTGCCATGTAGAAGGAATCCATACTAGCACGACTACTCGGGGGGGTCACTCGTCATATGTAACCCTATCACGTGAGTTCAACAGAAGGATTTTTTTTATTTCTAAAATTTACAGAAATAAATATACATAAGGGACTATTTAAAATAAGTTTGGAAAAAATTTACAGATTTGTATAGAAAAGGGGTACATTTTATTAATGAATTTTTTTACAGATAAGGGACTTTAAATATAGGCCTTGAACGCACGTGATATAGAGGGTTTATACATAGTGACCCCCCCGAGCACGACTAAACCCTAAACCCTAAACCCTAAACTGTGAACCCTAAATCCTAAACCCTGTTGGGGACGAAACTTCACACGCCTCTTAGGCTACCCTAGACGTACATCCACGCAAGATTTGGTCTCCAACTGATTTGGTTTGCGCCACATAGAAGCAATCCCTACTAGCACGACTAAACCCTAAACCCTGAACCCTGAACCCTAACTCCTAAACCCTGTTGGGGACGAAACTTCACACGCCTCTTAGGCTACCCTAGACGTACATCCACGCAAGATTTGGTCTCCAACTGATTTGGTTTGCACCACGTAGAAGGAATCCCTACTAGCACGACTAAACCCTAAACCCTAAACCCTAAACCCTGAACCCTAAATCCTAAACCCTGTTGGGGACGAAACTTCACACGCCTCTTAGGCTACCCTAGACGTACATCCACGCAAGATTTGGTCTCCAACTGATTTGGTTTATGCCACGTAGAAGCAATCCCTATTAGCATGACTAAACCCTAAACCCTAAACCCTGAACCCTAAATCCTAAACCCTGTTGGGGACGAAACTTCACACACCTCTTAGGCTACCCTAGATGTACATCCACGCAAGATTTGGTCTCCAACTGATCTGGTTTGTGCCAGGTGGAAGGTATAATGCATACATTTTTGCAAGCACCTTTTCAATGCTTAATGTTTACAATTATGACACACGGCATTATTTTTAAAATACATTATGTATTAGATGTGTGAATTGAGATATTTGAAATTCAAAATCATACTCTTAATTTTTAATACGCACATGGGGATGAAACTTTGCACGGCTCTTAGGTTTAGTGTAATAATTGCAAGCATTGATATATACGAAATTCAATATGATATTCAAAATAATAAAGTTGGAACTTGAACACTTTTTCAATGCTTAATGTTTACAATTACTTCACATGGCATTCTTTTTTAAATACCTTATGTATTAGATGTGTGAATTGAGATATTCGAAATTCAAAATCATACTCCTAATTTTAAATGTTTATGTTACATTTAAACAAACTATAAACTGAGATAAACTGAGATAAACAAAGTGTGAAGAACATCATGAAAGTACGAAAATGCTCATACATCATAAAAGTGGGAACAATATCATGAAAGTACCAAAATGAATCTGTACATCATCATCATCATGCTGCAAAAGTGCATCCCTATACAAGAAACGTGTGAAGCCTAAACAATCAATTTGAATCCGAATCTGATAGCTCTACATATGATCCTCTAGTGGAACACTGACGTGGCTCCTGTATGACCCGCTGCCCAACCGTTCGCTGTGTGCCCTCAGGCAAAGCCGGCTCACATGGGCCAGCCTCATCACCTGCATGAGATGGGCCAGCCTCATCCTGATGAAGAGGACGGCATGCTGCACACGCCACCGCTGCCATCTCTGCCTCCCTCGCCTCCTCTATGTATGCGCGTCTCAGCTCCCATAGCCGTGCATCTGCGAATACTCGTGCCTCAAATCCAGCACGAGTAATCGTCTCTACATGTGAAAGACGCTGGTCTCGGCCCCGCCCTAGCTGCTGCTCCACCCACTGCTGCAATGATGTCTACAGCTCTGCCTCTCGCTCAATCCGGTGTGCCTCCTCCGCTCGTGCCTCGTCACCTGGCATGAAATCACCATACGAAAAGCGTCGTGGAACGCATGCTGCAACCACCGATGTATCAGCACCCTCCTGCATCAGTAATGCTCTCTGTGCCTCCTCCCTGTAGTGCTCTGTCAGGACTATGCGGGCGAATGGATCAACGGCCTGACGATGACAGGGATATAGATCATCCATGCCAAGTCCTCTGTATGTCGCCACATCAATGGCAGCAAAGCATACAGGGCACACTGATCGTGCCACCATGTGGCGGGTCATGCGATGGAGATGTGCGATGTGGCCGCACCCTAGTCCAAACCACCCTATGGTATCAAACTCCTCATGGCAAAGGACACAAGTGGCAGTAGGAAGCCTGGCTATGACTGCTGCGTCTATGGGTGTCCTAGTCGGCACATCTACAGGAGGAGCGGGGTATAGGGCCACGCTGGGGTCGATCCTATGGTGAGATGGATCACGACTAATATGCCTCAACTGCAAAATATAGTGCTCTGCACGATGGTATGCTATGCGTGTCCGAATCCTCTGCTCCTCCAAATCTGTCTACAACAGTCGTACGCGAGACTCCATCTCCTGACGCAATAGATGTGCCTACAATGCAAACATGTCGCGTACATGGTGAGAATTAACCAAAAAACTTCAGTACAAAACACGCTACAAAAAAATAAACTAACATAATCAAAATAACTAACCTCGTTCCTAGACTCAGCCAACAATCCTCCAACTCTGCAATCCGTGTGTCTCGAGCCTCCAACTCATGCTAGGGCAGTGTAGATGTGGGAGGTGGTGTAGATGTGGGAGGCTCCATCGATGATCGAGGTGGGGGAGGTGGAATCGCAATAGATCTCGATAGGGCAGAGACCATGTGCTGCAAGGATGATACCACTGAATGAACATCCCCCCTAATCTGTCCTCCCACCGCTCGCAATGTCGGTGCAGGGATGGTGTGCAACTCTGGTGCCTCGCGTCGACGCCGAGAACACCTACAATCTGACGCTCCTGACGCCCCATCCTACCACATCCCGCTCCTGATCCTGGACGCGGGTACTAAGGTAGTCCACCCGATGACCAAGCACAAACTCAACGTATAGCTGCATGGCAAATGACCTGGCTATCTGACGGTTGTGAGGCAATCGACCACCATTTGCAGCGAGATATCTCGGATAAATGTGTGCTGCTATGATGGGGTGCCTACAACGTAGAATATGCAAGGGGAGCCCTGCATCGCCTCGGTGTGACCATCCCAAAACATATCCTCCAAGGCCTGCCTGTGATGTGACTCATGCTCAAACAACTGTCGAATGGCTCTCCAATCCACAGTGATCTCCGCCTTAGCTTGTGCCTGAAAGCTATCCACAACGTCCTCAACTATGTCCAATCGACCCAGAGCCTCAATAACTGAATCCAGACTCGCAACCAAGTGAGGGGGTGCCCTAGCATCCTGCAGTGCCCTCATCTCAGCTCTCAGCATCTCTATCTACATACGAATAGTGGTGCTAGAACCTGTGCGCTGGCTGGCGCATGCACAAAAAAAACACATGGAAATTAATATTCTATTTGGGTAATGAAAATAATATTCTATTCAATATGACTTATAATCTATTTACGTAATGAAAACTATTTGTACGTACTCCTTGATGAGGTAGGATGTCGTTGGGATCATCCTATGCACCTACCGATAGATGGGCCAAATGTGTGGCTCAATATTAATCAATATTATTAATAATTCTTAATTTTGATTAGAATTTTTTCAAACTCTAGTTGTTGCATTTTTAAACTTAGATGTCTCAAATATTTTTTCCTTATATGTTTCCCTTTTTTCACTTTTTATCCAATATGAAACTTTTCCACATGTGGTGTAAGGACCACATTGTCCACTTATGGCCCTATACTAAGGACAGATAGTGGAGAGGTTTGGTTAATAAGACCTTCTTTGAATGCTTTACTGCCTTGGGTTTGCAATAGATATGGAGGAGATAGAAGGATACCTAATACATTACTTTGAACGATACACAAGCAAGGCACATCTAGTATTTCTCAGACTACACATTAAAAAAGAGAGCGGGTTCACACTACAGACCTTTTAAAGCGAGAACTTTGAGAAAATAATTAAGCCTTTTCAATATTATCTATTTTGGTTGGGCAATCCACCTCAACTAGTGGCCATTCCTATAGATCATCACTTGGTTCCCATGCTTGGGGAGAGAGGAGACCTTTGGACAATCGTAAATTACGTATGTGTTTTCGATGCGCTGGTGCATTTACAAGATCCAATTAGCCATATGCTTATGCATCTAACCACTCTAGTGTTGGGGTCTTTGCCCATGTGGTGTGGTGTTTTAGGGATAATGCCCATGTGGTGTTTTATACAGCCTACTTACTCTACCTAAATTATGAAACAACTTTTAACCAACTATATAATCTATAATATTCCACATAAACAATGATTTTTTAAAAGATGGTTTTGAAGACTAAAATTTAAATGTTTTTTTATTTAAATAAAAATAGCACCAATTTCAAAGATAGCATAGAACCTACTTTAATCTCTCTTTTTCTTGTTCTTGTTTTCTTGTTTTCTTGTTTTTAATACATGATTTTCTTATTTTAACAAGATTCTTATTTTCTTGTTCTTGATACATGATTTCTAAAAACAAAATTTAAACGTTATATTAAATTCAAAACTTCAGTAATTTGTAAACTTCACTTATAAATTTTTTTAAATATATTATTTTAAAAAACAAATTATATGCTTTTTGACATTTAAATACTAACTTAAACTCTTATTTTCTTTTTTTTTTAAGATCATTTTAAAAAATAAAATTTAAACGTTTTTTAATTTAAATATAAATAACACTAATTAAAAAAATATCTTTAATCTCTTTTTTTTAAAAGATGATTTCAAAAAACAAAATATATACATTTTCAGGCTTTAAATAAAAAATTACGTAATTCCAAAAATAATTTAAAAAACTTTAAAATGCATTTCAAATTTAGAAATAATTTAAACGTTTCTTTATATTATTAAAAATAGCACTAATTTAAACTTTAATCTCTTTTTTTTAAAATATGATTTTAAAAACAAAATATTTACATTTTCACATTTTAAATAAATAATTACGTAATTCCAAAAATAATTTAAAAAAACTTTCAAATGCATTTCAATTTTAAAAATATTTTATAATTATTCCTATAAACTAAGATTTAAACGTATTTTATTTCAATAAAAATAGCTCTAATTTAAAAAAATAACTTTAATCTCTTTTTTTCCAAAGATGATTTTTAAAAACCTAATTTTTACATTTTCACATTTTGAATAAAAAATGCCTCATTAAACGTTTTTTAAATTTAAAATTTTCACATTTTAAATTATAAATGTCGTAATTCAAAAATTTTAAAAAATTTTATAAATGCTTTTCAAATTTATAAATATTTTATAATTATTCCTATGAACGTTTTTTTATTTAATAAAAATAGCTCTATTTTAAAAAAAAAATTTCATTTTCACATTTTAAATAAAAAATGTCGTAATTCATAAATTTCAAAAAAACATTAAAATGCATTTGAAATTTAGAAAATTTTTATAATTTTTCTTATAAACTAAAATTTAATAAAATTCTACCAAAAAGAAAATGCTACATAAAAAAAACAGAAATATAGAACATTTTCACATTTTGAATAAAAAATGCATTTCAAATTTATAAATATTTTATAATTATTCCTATGAACGTTTTTTTATTTAATAAAAATAGCTCTATTTAAATTATTTTTTTTCATTTTCACATTTTAAATAAAAAATGTCATAATTCATAAATTTCAAAAAAACATTAAAATGCATTTGAAATTTAGAAAATTTTTATAATTTTTCTTATAAACTAAAATTTAATCAAATTTTACCAAAAAGAAAATGCTACATAAAAAAAACCCTACCTGGACTCTCCCGCTCCAGCTTCGTCCATCTCCATCGATGTCCGTTGGTGGCTCTCCGTCACTCGTGCAATTCCGTCGAAGTCCTGCAAATCCGAAATCGGTGGATGAGGAGGAGCTCGATCGAGGTATGCGGAATGAGGGGGGTCGCTCTCCTTTTACAAGAAAAATTAGGGTTTAGCTACCTCGATCGAGGTATTCTGCATGCATGCCACGATACCTCGATCGAGGTATCGTGGCATGCCCATACATCTCGGCACATCTACCTCGATCGAGGTATTGACATGCCATGATACCTCGATCGAGGTATTGTGACATGCCCATACATCTCGGTACATCCACGTCGATGGAGGTATTGACATGCCACGATACCTCGATCGAGGTATTGTGACATGCCCATACATCTCGGTACATCCACGTTGATGGAGGTTTTGACATGCCACGATACCTCGATCGAGGTATGTCAGCACAAGCCGGATGCCAAGTCATCGGTCCAGCATACCTCGATCGAGGTATGTCATCTGCCCTGTCGGATGGCACATACCTCGATCGAGGTATGCTGGACATGCCACCTTACCTCGATCAAGGTTGAGCTGGACCTTACCTCGATCAAGGTTGAGCTGGATTGCCAAAATACCTCGAACGAGGTAGATGTGCATGTATAGGTGGCTTGCCAGCAAACCTCGATCGAGGTAGAGGCTCGGTCCGATGAAAAAAGCCCAGTACCTCCATCGAGGTATTGGCTTGGCTCGGTTGTCCTCGTGTGTGATTTTCATTGGAGCTAATACCTCGATCGAGGTATTGGAGACCGAAGCAAAACCTTTGTATTTTCACTCGAGCGGGTGTCACACTCACCCGAAAGTGGTCCGGAAGTGGACACCCTTAGCTTGCTACCACCCAGCACTGGTTTCCTTTGTCATGAGGAATTCTATCTCGTCTTTGTTTTTCAGGTTCATCAATTTATTTGATTAAAAACCATCATGATTACTTTGCTTTATATTCACATGTATTCTTCACACTTTTTCCTTTTGTTGAAGGTGGAGTACACCTTTGAGTTGAAGCAAGCATTGGATACTGTGGCAAAAACAATACCACAGGAAAGTAGAGGAGAAGCAGAACGCAAGGAAAAAGGGAGAATTCATAAGAAGCTTGCTAACAGGATGGGAATGGAATGTGAACTCCTGATTTTATTTTTTGGTAAGTCTGGTTCTTTGTAAAATTTCTTACATTCTATTTTTTATAGGCGCTTAATTGTCTAGATCCCAAACTGGGAGATGTGTGGAAGACAAGAGTCTTCAATATGAGATATGAGAGTCATGACTCCATTGTAACTTTGGAAAATCTTAAGAGTATAGCAAATGCAGATATGAGGATGGAGAAGGACTAATGATATTGTCTCTCCTTGAAGCAAACGAGAGGATGAGGGATATGTATTTCATGCCCTCAGGAGACAATGACTTTAGAGGGTCAAGTGTTTCTTTTTGCTCAATTTCTTGTCTTGTTTTGTAATTAAAGATGGTGACTATTGATTTGTGCATCATTTTTAGGTGGCTTGCAAGGGAGATCTTCCCTGAGAAGATAGAGACACACTCTATCATGACACTTGAGGATTTGTGTGCCCTCAGTGCCATGACCCCATCCACTTGTATTGCCTATGGATTATACACTCCAGCTGTACATGGAGGACATCAAGCTAAAGGGAAGGAAGCATATGATCTCCTCTTTGAAGGCACGTGATAGCAAATCCCCTGTCAAAGGTTCAAAGAGAGGAGATGGACATGCATCAAGGCCCTATTACCATGAATCGTACAACTCAACATGAAAATCACCCAAGGAGGAGCAAAGGAGCAACATAAGAACCGACCCCTACAATGAGGGGTATTGCACAAGAACCTCCCTCCAAACCCAAAGGTGAACCTTCAAGGGTAGTTGCGATCATACCATCTCTAATGGTGCCATCTGAGTCACGAGAGCAAGTGTCTGCGCCACAAGTGGTCACACAAGAACCCGCTTCTCCGACGACAAAGGACCATCTCGCAAGAACTCATCACATCACCAGTGTACCTCTAGCATCCAAGGTAAGACACAAGCTAGACACATGCTCTACATGGATTTTAACATGCTATGTGGCAATGCGATGTCTGTTAACACCGCATTCCACATGATAATCAAGAACAAGTCTAGGTGAGTCAGTATGGTAGACATATCACCCGATGCACCTGCAACCCACAAGTCACTGCCTCGCACATGCACCCACGTGCATCCACGATCAGCACTAGCTGATTAAGGTCAGTACGTCCCTTTTGCATTTTTTCATAATTTTGCATGCTAACCTCACAGTCCGCCCACTCCTCACCTGTACGCCCCACCCTTTCCTTTCTCTCTCCCACCTTCCCACTTTCCCCCTACTTTCCCTTTCCTACTGCCAGCCATCTTGCGCAACCAGACCCAAGTCAATTGCTTGTACAGTACGAGGATCGATAAATGGAGGCATTCCTAAGGTGTTAACTATGCCTCCAACAAGCTAATCCTCAGGACAAGGGAAAAAGGGTACAACAAGAGCCCATCTTGGTCGATTACCTCCTAGGTGGATGAAATAGTCACAATTAGCCTCCACCTAGGAGCCCAAGCTATTTTGGCAACCCTCGTTGTGCTCAAGGTCTCGACCTCAACAACGGCCCATCCTCAAGAGACCACTTCCTTCATCACCCTAGCATCCCCTCCTCTCCATGGGAAAGCCTCATAGAGGCTCTACAATTTTGAAGCACACCCCACTATCGGGCTCCAAGTGGCTATAGCCACATGACAACCGAACAGCTCTCTCATGCTGACCAAATGGAGCAAAATTTATTTGAAGCAATGGCACAATTCCCACAGGTGGAATAGACAATTCTCCAAAGGAGGTAGGCACATGCCTCACAACTCTCAGCAACCCTCCTCTAGGCATAGCTCTTCACACACGACGATAGCCACACCATGATGGTCGCCGCCCAAGCCACAGGGCAAACAGCCCTAGATAGAGCAGAGGAGTACCGAAAAAAGGTTGAAGAGCTAGAGCTGGCACTCACAAAGCTCAAGGATGAGCTCTCCTCTTGCGAATTCCTGGTCCAAACACTCGTGGACCAGGTTGACAAAGCGGTGTCTATTAGAGCAAAAGGCGTAGGCAGAGGAACATCACGTCAAGACTCAGAAGAACTACGAATGCCAAATCCAAACATTACAAGATCTCTTAGTTCAAGACCAAGCACTGATGGTGTCCATACAGGAGCAGAATGAACGGCAATGTATCCCTGGTCACCCAAAAGACTCAGGGTTGGAAGACCCTGAGCAACAAGAATTCTAGATGTACAGGGAGGTCTGTATACAATTAGCCACATACACATTCGCACCATGCACTATTTCCTAGACACTCCAAATGCACTCCGTGCACAAAATCTTATATTCCACCTAGATCTCACAGCCCCACTACCTCCTAACACCCTCCAAACCATCCTCCACCTGCCGTAATCCCGATCATTGTTGCCCCATTCTCACCATGTCCTACTTTTTGTTAGATCTTCATCCATCTAGCCTCTCTCTTCTTCACCCCTATGACCTCCAAATTCTCGCCACCCATCCCATTTTGCTCAATTTCCAAGCCTGGTGCCACATCATCACGGAGTCCACTAGTTATCCAGTGGACGATCAGATGTGATGCAATTAGCAAAGCCCGAGGAACTCAACCTGTGGGTCTGCACCCCCAAAAGTATGCAAGCCAACATTAATTGGATGTAGACCTATGGACAAGTCTCCGTAATATGATCTCAAGGGCATCTTGCGGCTTACCAGTCCACCACCTACAATCCCCTCGGCATTATAATCCTCTTTAACTGGGTTCTAGAAGCTCTCGAAGACTCACTTGATTCCTTGGTGAGCAATTTTGAAACAATACATGTAGCATATCCTGAGGAAGTAGCCAAGGAGGAAGGCCAATAAGCCATCTCAATATTTAATTCTACCACCCCCCCTGCCGAAATCTGACAACCACCTCCTTTGGATCTCGCCATCCCACCTAGCAAGCCACCCAACCTCTCTCGCCTCCCCTTCCTCACACCAATCTGCCTAAATATTCTTCCATTGCCTTTAACACCACCACCGCATAGCACAAGACCTCCCCATCCATCTCATCTATGGCTCCGCCGATCGAGACCTCCTTGACGAGGCTCTCAACATGCTACTCAAGGCAACCAATTTTGTATGGACGGTCGATGATACAACATCCATAGGAACAGTAGAGGAGGAACCCATGCCCATTGAAGATGATGAGGTTCCGCAAGCTCCTCCCTCCTCCCCACCCAAAAATGTACAGTGGTGCCCTGACTTGTAGTCATTCCAAAAACTGCCAGCAGATAGTGCACTTATGCACCATTAGAAGCGCCAACTCGAAGGCTCCCACCTCCACCTCTATGAAATCTTGGAGGTGCACCCCCTCAAAAAATTCATCAGTTATGCACCATTGGAAGCACCAACTCGAAGGCTCCCACCTCCACCTCTACGAAACCTTGAAGGTGCACCCCCTCACACAATTCATCACCCAGTCTTTTGACGACTGGCGATGCACCCATCCAAAGCACACAAGAAGAGGATAGCACCTCGCCCCCAATGCTCCAATCCCACAGACTGATGCTGATGCCAGTCTACAGCCTCACTGGCACATTCCCTTCCTCAAAATGGAGCAGTTTTGGCAGTACTACTGCAATGCCCATGTCAATTGCCGATGAATCCATCCCCTGTACATGCCAATGGAACGATGATGGACTTGGGCAAAATCACGAGAGCTTCAGTAGAAGCATCCTAATATGTTGTACAATTTTTCGAAGTACAACTTTCCCAAAGAAATGAATCAAGAGGGATTTTGTTTTCGCCTCTAGTCATTCAATGACATGTATGGCTCGGTATCCAATCCCACCATCATAGTAGTGGTCCACTTTAACTGCCTCCTTCTCTTACTCCTTTGCGACCTCCCCGCCCACAGTCGCCCCATCGACTATAGCCTCCACAATCAAACTAATCAGATTGTCTTTAACCTCGACATCGGTCCTACGCAGTTTTAGAACCTCCGCCTCTACCTCCATGTCTGCAATCTCCACGGCCACCACATCCACACGTACGAGGATATGCACACCACCCACTTTTGGAAGTACCGCTCATACCTAACTCGGCTAACTCCATGCTAGCTAGACTGCTACGCAATCCTCTCCACACACCTCCTCCAACGCAGCAGATTTGAGGGTGGCTCAGCAACAGGATGGGGGACATGTTAACATCCACGGAGTACATTCGCCGGAATGCAAGGTAACCAGCGATTAAATGTGATTAGGCTTCATGATTTACTTCAATGGTTGTAGCCATGGAAGGAGTACAGTACAAGCTCAAGGAGTTTGACCCCCAAATACCCCCAATGATCACAAGTTGTAAGTTCCAACCGCTGCAAGTAACAGTTAAGTGCCTTGTGAGAGTCAAGCTGCAAGTAGCCCAAGATTCGCCTCGCCACTCTAGGTTTGAGCCTCATATAGCTTAGAGCTTGTAGGCATGAGGCTA
The DNA here is from genome assembly GCF_047967505.1 of Dipteris shenzhenensis. Taxonomy (NCBI): domain Eukaryota; kingdom Viridiplantae; phylum Streptophyta; class Polypodiopsida; order Gleicheniales; family Dipteridaceae; genus Dipteris; species Dipteris shenzhenensis. Next base: position 6,114,571 of record NC_141627.1, on the reverse strand, counting down.
ATACAAGCGTTATTTGGGAGCCGGATACGAGCACCTCCTAATGCAAGGCTTGTTCCAAGCGCTCTTATATGGTTAACACAGTTGCTATTTCCAACAGTAGGGAGAGATGGAAAGGATAGCAATATGCCTTGGTACCCGAGCCCAAGAGCCTTTTAATGTAAAGAAAGGGAGAGTGCTAAAAGGAAAAGAGTTGGCCCTCCCTTCAAAAGGTGACTTGTATAAAAGGCCAAATGGTTGACTTTGGTCTTCATTGTTGTATACACAAGTTTAAAATACAAGCTCCCTCTTCTCTTCCAAGAGTGTCTTTGGGTGTTCTCTTGTTTCCTTTATCGTGCCCTTGTGTTTGCCACTCCATCCCCCTTCACTTTCTCTTCCCCTTCTCCTTCTCCCTCCCTTCTCTCCTCTCTTCTCCGCCTTCATGCTTTCTCTCGTGAAAACACATTACGACAATCCAAAAGTTGCTTGCGTGACACAAGTGGACGACTCGTGCTTGCATTGCTCTCACAAGGAAGTAGCTTGGAGTGGAGGCTCCAATGGCACTCCTTCAACATCCCAGTCACCGTTGAGACAACACACTTTGTTTATTCAAGGTTTGACACAGTTTTGTTTATTTAAGTTTCCACACGTTTGTCTTTTCACATACCAAGGTACATAGTTTTGTTTGTTCAAGTTTCAACATTTAGTCATTGCTATCTTCTCTATAGTAGCATCTAATCTTCCTCCATGATCATTGCAGGCTACTCCTATATCCATCGTCATCTCTAATCTCCTTCAATATCTCTCCTTTAATACCACTCCTTGATCATAGCTCCCACATTCCTCCATTAAAACCTCTCTCCTCCAATATCCCTTCTTGATCATCGTGCACTCCTTTGTCGTTTTTCCTCCTCCTTTGTAAGATTTTCTATCTCTCTATTTTCCTTTTCTATCTTTCATTCTCACTCTCTCCCATACTCTCTCACTCCCTAGATTTCCATCTCTCTCTCTCTCTCTCTCTCTCTCTCTCTCTCTCTCTCTCTCTCTCTCTCTCATGCAAATGCACGTGCGTGCTGCTATGGCAACTCTTTCTCTCTCTCTCTCTCTCTAGGTTCTCTGTATAGAATAAAAATTTCAAACATAAAAGTTTGAAAAAAAAAACTGGAGGAAAGTTGAGATTGAAAAGTATGGTTGTCCTTGCTTTTGCTCTTGCTTCTCCTCTTGCTCTTCCTTGGTTAAATGGGAGAAAGAATGAGAGGAGGAAGGTATACATAAGAAAAGATAGGGTTTAAGTGTTTCTCTCTCATTGGTCCCTACATCTCATTGTCTCCTCTCCCATTGGCCCTTCCATCACATTATCTCCTCTCCCATTGGCCCCTCCATCCAACTACCTCCTCTTCCATTGGTCTCTCCTACCCTCACCTCTCCCACCTCCTACCCTCCCCTCTCCCACCCATTCCCACTCCCACTCCCATTCCCACTTTCCCACCTCCCCCTCTCCCACTCCCACCCTCCCACGCCCACCTCCCCCTCCCCACTCCCACTTCCACACTCCCACCCTCCCTTTCTCCCACTCCTACCTACCACCTCCCACCCTCCCACCTCCCCCTCTCCCACTCCCACCTCCCCCTCTCTCAATCCCACATCACTTTGTTCCCTCTCCCTCTCCCACTCCATTCCCACATTCCCACTCCCACTTATCAATCCTAATGAAAACTATTACTTAAATCGATGATACTACTTAAATCAATTAAAATTATTACGTAAATCAATGATGTTAGGGTTTAGGGTTTAGGGTTTGAGGGTTTGGGTTTAGAGTTTAGGGGTTAGGGGTTAGGGTTTCACTTTTAGGGTTTGGGAGGTAGGGTTTAGGGTTTAGGGGTTAGGGTTCAGGGTTTCGGGTTTAGAAGGCCAGGATTAGAGTTTTGGGTTTAAGGATTCATGATTAGGATTTAGGAGTTAGGGTTTGGGGGTTAGAGTTTAGGGTTTAGGAGCTAGGGTTTAGGGTTTAGGAGTTAGGGTTTAGGGTTTGGGGGTTAGAGTTTAGGGTTTAGGACTTAGGGTTTAGAGGGCCAAGATTAGGGTTTAAGGTTTAGGGATTAGGGATTAGGGTTTATGAGTTAGGGTTTAGGGGTTAGGGGTTTAGGGTTTAGAGGTTAGGGTTTAGGGTTTAGGGTTTAGAGGGCCAAGATTAGGGCTTAAGATTTAGGAATTAGGCATTAGGGTTTAGGGTTTAGGGATTAAGGATTAAGGTTTACGAGTTAAGGTTCAGGTGTTAGGGTTTGGGGGTTAGGGTTCAGGGTTTAGAGGGCCAAGATTAAGGTTAAAGGTTTAGGGACTAAGGGTTAGGATTGAGGATTTAGAAGTTAAGGTTTTAGGGTTTATGAGTTAAGGATTTAGGGTTTAGGATTTATGGGTTAGGGTTTAGGGTTTAGAGGTCCAAGATTAAGGTTTAGGGTTTAGGGGGTTATGGTTTAGGGGTTTAGGTTTAGGGTTTAGGGATTAGAGATTAGGGGTTAGGGTTTAGAGTTTAGGATTTCTTGGTTTAGGGTTTAGGGTTAGGGTTTAGGATCTAAGGGAAGGGTTTAGGGTTTATAATTTAGGGATTAGGGGTTAGGGTTTAGGATTTAAGGCTTAAGGGTTTAGGGTTTAGGTTTAAGTGTTAGGGTTTTGAGGGCCAAGATTAGGGTTTAGGAATTACGATTCAGGATTTAGTATTTATGGTATAGGGATTAGGGTTTAAGATCTAGGGATTAGGGTTTAGGGTTTAGAGAGCCATGATTAGGGTTTGGGGTTTAGAGTGTTTGGGTTAAGGATTTATGATTTAGGATTTAGGGTTTAGAGGTTTAGGGTTTAGAAAATTTCTAATTACTGAATCCTAAATTCTTTATTGAAAACCCAAATTTCTAAATAAGACCTCCTATATTTTCTAAACAAGATCAAGATTTTTAAATAATTAATAAAGTAGATTATTTAAAAGAGACTAATGTTCTTTATAATGCTTACTGCATCTTGCTTGCAAAGGATGATCACAAAGGAGATGGCTACAAATTTTATCCAGGGATGGAGGTGATTCTATGTTTGAAAAGAAGATAGTTGCATTTGCTACAATCCATGAAAGTGATCCAAATTCTATTTGTCACTTTAGAAGACTTGGCAAGGATAAGGTGGCGGTTATCATATCAAAGATTCTTAGTACACAGGTTGAGCTAAAGCATAACTATGGGGATATGGAAATCCTTGGAGATCTTATACCCTTAAGACTTTCAACAAAGCATTTATTGCATGGGACAGAGATTAGACTTATCCAACACATGTCATCTGGAATACAAAGTGCATATCTTTGGATTTTAGAGTGCGAGATATTTTACAAATGATATCATTTGCAAATAAGAACATTGCAGAAGGTCAAGTCTTAGGATTTGAACAAGTGGAACATTGGACATTTACGCAGATGAGAATTTAAAAAGTTACTGACAACAGATAAGGCTTCTTATAAATGGAAAAAGTATTTACGATAATGCATATCACATTATTACAGGATTATCACATGGCACTTATTGGAATTCGTCTAATAAAGCAAAGTATGGAGTAAAATTTAACATTCATGGAAACACACGAAGGCCCAAAACAAAGCCTCCGGTTGCGGAAACAGTAATTTTGAAAGGCTACATTCATGAAAATGCTTTACCTCAACCCCATCAATTTGAAATGCATCTTTCGATAGGTTTGAAAAAAGAAGAAGTATTTAACTCTATTGGAGAAACACAGAGGCAAAGAGGCATGCTTCAGCATCTTTTCATACTTTGCATACTCTTTGGAAAAAGAGCTTTGGACATGTTAAAATCCCAAAGAGGCAAAAAATGTCAAGATGAAAAACCAGTGATGCTGTGGCAACACTATTCTCTTGATATAAAATGGGAACCTGAAGAACCTTACTATCTCTTAACTTCAATTCCAAGCAAAGAAATGCATCCAACATGGGCTCCTAAAAAAGAATTCAGCGAGAAATCCAAAGGTGAAATAGAAGGCTTAAAAGCTTTTATTACATACAAAGAGGAAATGATCCGGAGATTTCCTGATTGGAAGCCCTCTTGGAAGGAACACACTACTATTGTAATTAGCAAGACCTAACAATTGATAAAGGACCTTGCAAAAATGCAAGAAGATGATATTAAGGCAGAATAGTCTTTATTTTGGCCAAATGTTGGTAACAACTTGCGCCCAGCATTTGTCTCTTTGAAAATGAGTTTGAATCACTGCTCCCACATCCATATTGTACACCCAAGAAGAGAGATTTTATGCCACAAAGAAACATAGATGTCCATTGTTTTATTGCAATATTTCTTGTAAACTTATGATAATGTAAAATTGCAAGCATAGCTATTGCTATTTTTTAGAGTACAAAAGAGGCTTCCATCATGTCTCCTATCCATATTAACCTTTTAATTTCTTGAATATTCAAGAGTGTTATAGTTTTTTGCATTGAAATTAAAAAGAGTCTTGCAGGTCTCTTGGCCCACCAATGGAAAAGTGTAGTCACAAGTGAAAGATGGACATGGTCATTTTTCCATGCACAAGGTGCCAGCGGGGAAGTCCAAGGAGGCCACTGGAGCCTTTTCAAATTTCTCCTGGTCCCCAAATAGACATATTGGGACATCCTTAGTGCTAAGAGAGAAAATTCTTCCAATCCATAGCCCAACAAATGTGAGAGATGGAGATTAGTAGAGACAAACACAATGTTGTAATGGACCTATTGGACTAGATGGGGAATTCCTTTCAGGTAAACTCCCATGCGTGAAAGTGCACAATGGACTTTTAAATAAAACTATGAAATGGCTAATGCATGTGTTGTTATTGGTTGTATCCATGGCCCATGTCCACTTGCTACCATTTTAGAAGAGTGGGTGCATAATGCATGGACTCATAAAGGACTGAGTGTCACAAACATCTGATTCCTTAGGAATGGATTCAAGTCTCTCTTTTTAGAAAAAAAAGGTGGCCAATTTTGTTGTCCAAAACGGGACATGGACAATAAGAAACCAACCATTGTTGGTTCAAGGTATCCACCCTTGATCCCAAACATGCCACCTTCATCTAAAGCATCCCCTTGTCTCTTTTTTCCAAACTAAAAATGCTACGCATGCCCCTAGGATAGTTTCTTGGAACAGAGATTGAAAAGTTTATCAACACCCAGGGCAACCTACAGGCCTATGTTCTAATGGACATGGTCATTGACCTACCTCTAGCTCTTAGAGTAGTTGATGGGGATGGATATGAGTTAATATAGAAGGTGTTTTACAAGAACATACCAAAATTGTACTTTTTGTGTGGCTTGGGTCGAGACAAAAGGAGAGAGGATGTAAGTTTAGACAAGGAAGAGGAAGTTGTCCCTAACACAAACTTTCGAGGAACAAATCTTGCAAGCAGATAAAGACAATGGCAATAAGGAGGATCTTCCTTTTATAGATTTCAAAGGGAAGAGGATGGATTCATTAGAGAGGAAGAGCCAACGGGCAAAGCCATGTGGCTCAAAAACACTTGCTAGCGAAGTTAACACGAAAGCAAAGGAAAAAAGAAAAATGTCTTGACTATTGTTTTGCATTCTTGTTATGTGTTTTTGTTCCTTTTCTTCTTAAATTGAATAGGGCTTTGGATAGGAGAAATTGTAGAGCCTTGTCAAGACATATTTACTTTTTAAAGTATCAATGTTTTCAAGGCCTCTCTAATGACCTCAGATCAGGTGGATGATTACTTTTCTCTTTGATCCTTTTCCTTCATATTATCACCTAGATGTATTGTTGTCTTGCTGTACAACTCAAATGATGTGCGATTCATTGCAAACAAATGATCATGAAGCTTAGAATACCATAGACCTATGAAGAAGCACGGTAATAGTTTTACGTCACTCTGAAGAGGAGTGAGGGGTAGAAGAGATGCATCATGGCACAAAGAGTGAGAGCACAAGTGAGGCAAAATCCATTGTATTAGAATGAAGGAATGACCTCCATTTTATAGAAAGAGAGGATGGTGTAGGCAACTCCCCTATATCAGTGGCAATCAGCCCTTACATCAATGAGACTGGCCTAAATCAAAGGAACCTCCCATGTGGGGGCCTTTGGCTTACATCATCACTTACGTCACACACTAGACACATCATAGCACTAGATGTGCCTCTACAACACACACACACACACACATATGACTCCCCTAGATGCACACATGCACCATAGAGCAAGCCCTTGATCACACTTATCCCAACACACTCATCCTCTCATGAGGTTCACATTGTGAGTTTAATTGTTTAATTTTGGCGATGTACTCTCTAAGAGACTCTATTTCCTTTTGCTTGACCTCATAGAGCTGGGTAATAGGACTCCTCTTTGGTCCACATGGGGAAAACCCTACTATGAATGCCTTGTGTAAGTTGTCTCAATTGATCTTCTCCTCTAGGTTCAAGGATCTAAACCATTGACCTACCTTGCCATCAAGACTCAAGCCAAAAGCATTGACCTTGTCTAGATCATTGACAGTCTTGTCGTCAAGACTCAAGCCAAAAGCATTGACCTTGTCTAAATCACTAATGTCACCAAAACGTCTTGTAGATTTGTTCAAATGCTCTCCATGGGAGACTAGGTCTCTTTCTCATAGGAACTTGGTGATTAATTTAGAGATTGTGATGGGTTTAATTTTGGAAGGGTTTTGGTCTCTTCTTGTAAATGTTGGAGGTGTGGCCCCCCTTCCTAGTGCTTGCACTAGGATCCTCATTGCCAAATCGATAAGTAACGCATGTGGAGTAGGCAGAGCAATGGTGACCATTCTTCATACATTGGTGGTCTCAGTGGAGGGTTGCATGTATTTGGTTGCTAACTCTGACCCACATTTGCATTGTGACTTGGGGTTGGTTGGTTCTAAAGGTTGGGCTAGAGGTGCTCTAGGAAGTCGCATGTTCACCCTAGTCATAGTCTTATAGGGGGCATCCATTGGGTATGGCATACCCCCCATGTTCTGTGCCTAAGTAGGATAAAATAGAACTTCAGATGTGGGGTGTCTTATTTGTGGACCCTCTAGATTACTCCCTTGTCCACTCTATTCTGGCATTTGAAACTCTTAGGGGAGGCTTGGGCCAAATTCATCCTTATATGATTAGCCTCCATCCAAGAATGGATGTGGTGGTAGTTGACTTCTAGTAGATACAATGGGACTTGGTTTCCTAATTGCTTTTTACATTGATGGTTGGGTTAACACTTGAGTTTGTACCAATACCCTGTTCTACCTAGAAAATGGGTTTAACAAATCCATCGGTTCATCTAGTCCAAGTCTACCCATCATATTGGAAAAGATTTCCCTTAATTTAGTTGCCATAGATGGGGTAGGAGACTAGAGATCATTAGAGCTGGAGTTTGTAGACACTAAGTCTCTAACATTGGAGGGTTCTCCCATGTCTCCGTCCAAGGTCATGGACTCTTTGGACCAAGACAGGTCACCTTGTGGTGGTCTGTGTAAAGCATAAGAATTGACTTTCAAGCTCACTAACCCTAAGGATGTAGATTTGAGTGTGTAGGTTCACAAGAGGGTATTTGAGGCACTATCCTTAGGCTCAGGTTTAGCTCCTAGGATTCTACCTGATGTCAAGTGCTTGTGCTTTTTGGCATAGTGGAGGCCCCAATTCTAGGTTGATTCCACTTCAATGTAGAGTCAGGGGGTGGCAACCCCTTGTGGGCAAAATTTGCAACTGGCCAACCTTTAGTTTAGGAGCTAATTCAACATGCACAGGGTTATTGTAAGAAAATAATACGTCTGTGCTCAACAGATAACAGGATCTCGTATTCAAGAGAGAAAACAAGATAGTATGGAGAATCAAAAATTTGATTACTGTAGAACTGATACAATAGATGGTGCTGCCTCCCAACCCTGCGCTCTTGTGAAAAAAGCTTCGGTGGCGTGCTGGAAACAGTAGAAGACGGAGGCTGGATGCTAAGGAATCAGGGTTGCTATAGCCAGTGATGAAATGGGCTTCACAGGCTTGCTCTTATATAGCCACCAATCGTAGTCAGTTAGGCTCAATTGGGTGACCGACCCAGTCTGCCCAAAACAGTCGACTGGGGGTCGGTCTCGAAATAGGCCACCGACCATATGATAGAACCGGTGCACAAAACAAAGAAACTAACCTATGGTTGCCGTTCGGCATCCGAGATCATCTGAGGCTCCAAATGGGCCCCGCAACCCGAGAGTGGGCTGCCCCAGAAAATGATCCATCTACCCTTAGTGCGGTCAGTCAAGAGATGCCTTCCCGCACTTGCATGTAGCCTAGTTGGCGGTGTGCTAACTCTATCTGAAGCCGTCCAGCCATCAGGCCACACATGGCCCCCATCTAGTGTCCAACTACCGGATAACCGAGCTACTCAAATGTCTTCTCCTCATATGGGGGGCTTACAAGTAGAGTTAGCTGGTTCTCGCGTAGTTACACGAGAGTGGAGCAATATCTAACACCCACTCGCACGTGAACTTACTTTTTTGGCCCAATGCCAAGTCAATGAAGATGCCTCTCTAGCAAGTCTCTTCCAAGAGCCTTCGTGGAGATGTCCGCAGCATTCTCTATAGTCGGACAGTACACCAAGTCGACCTCTCCATCCATGATGAGCTCGCGTACAAAGTGATATTGAATCTCAATGTGTTTTGTGCGAGCGTTGAACACCGGGTTCTTTGCAATCGCCATGCAACTTTGATTGTCACATGATAACTACGTAGGCTTATTCTGCACTGCACCCATGTCCCCCAAAATCCTCCTCAACCACACTGCCTCGCAAGAAGCAAAGCATGCAGATTTGTACTCGGCCTCGGTAGAAGAAAGAGCAACTGTGGGTTGCTTCTTGTTGACCCATGACACAACTCCAGATCCAAGTGAGAAACAGTACCTTGTCACTGATCTCCTGCTGTCCACGTCTCCTGCCCAATCCGAGTCACAGAATCCGGTCAAGATGTTGCCCTTGGTATAGGTGATGCCATAATCAAGTGTGCCTTTGATGTATTTAGCACCCGCATCCCTGCCCTCCAATGGTTCTCCCGGGGCTTATTGGAAAACCTGCTTAGTACACCAGTCACAAAATTGATGTCCGGTCGTGTGTTGCACAGGTAAATCAAGCTGCCCACAAGCCTTCTATACTTCGCTTCGTCCACCAGTGGTGATGAATCCTCGTTGAGAGCTTCGCGTCAACCTCCATAGGGGTACCAACTGTCTTGCACTTAGCCATGCCAAATGCCTTACTTAAGCTATGAAATGAAGATCTGTTTCGACTCCTGCCAAACTTCAATCTCCAAACAGAAATGCATCAGTCCGAGGTCTGTCATTTCAAACTCTCTTCCTAGCAAATGCTTCGTCTGCGAGATCTTCTCTTCATGGTTCCCTGTTATAACAAGGTCATCCACATAAAGGACCACGATCATACACCTGCCTCCTTCTCTGAAGATATACAAATTTGCATCAGATGGGCTCCTCCTGAACCCGTTTTGCAAAAAGTAGGCATCAATTCATTGGTACCACGCTCGTGGGGCCTGTTTCAGCCCGTAAAGTGCCTTCTTCAGTTTGTAGACTTTATCTTTTGAACCGGGGATCTCAAAACCTGGTGGTTGTTCCACGTATACCTCCTCCTTGAGATCTCCATTCAGAAAGGCGGATTTCACATCCATCTGAAACATGGGCCAACTTCCCTGGGCAGCTAAAGCCAAAATACTGTGAATTGTGGTTAGTTGAGCTGTGGGACCAAAGTATCTTGATAATCAAAACCATGTACTTGTGCAAATCCTTTTGCCACGAGCCGAGCCTTGTATTTATTCAATGTGCCGTCGGACTTGTACTTGGTCTTATACATCCACTTGGTTCTGATTACCTTGCATTTTGGTGGTCGATCCACAAGGTCCCAAGTGTTGTTCTTAATTATGGAGCCATACTCTGACTGCATAGCCTCCATCCACCTATCATCGCCCTGTGCCTCTTCAAGACACTTGGGTTCATCAGCACGGATCACTTCTGTCATCAAAGCATAGTTGGCCAAGTGTTCCTGCGCCCTTCTTTGCTCCTCTAATCTCTTAGACCACGGCAGTGTTTAGATGGTTCCTCCTCAATGGCTAGAGGTTCTCTGCCATCCAAAAGCTGCTTTACCCACTTCGGGAATGGTCGTTGTCGTTGTGGTTATGCAGGCTCTTCTTCATCTTCTTTGTCTTGAATCCTCCCAAGCACCATTGGGGGAGTTCGGTCTGCTGTTGGTGGTGGTACTGGATGGATATCTTGGTCCTAGTTGTCTGGGAAGGAAGCATCCTCCTCCAATTGATGCGGCTGTTCTGAGAAGACCACATCGTGACTTACAATTACCTTCTTGGTAATAGGGTTGTAGAGATGGTAACCCTTCGCCTCTTCACTGTAGCCCAAGAAAATACACTTTCGGCTCTTCGGTTCCCATTTGAACCTGGTAGCATCAGGGACATTCAACAAACAGTCACATCCAAAAACTCTGAAATGTGCAGCTGAAGGTTTCTTACCAGAAAAGGCTTGTAGTGGAGTCATCCCGTTCATAGCCTTCGTGTAGCTACGATGCAAGATGTAAACTGCAGTGTTACATGCTTTAGCCCAGAAAGTCTTTGGCAAATCTTTCCCTTTCATCATACTCTGGCCCATTTCGCAGATGGCGTGCATCTTGCGTTTTGCTACTCCATTTTGCTGTGATGTATGTGGCGAGGGTTTCTGCCTCTTGATTCCGTGACTTTTGCAGTAACTTTCGAATTCAGTTGATGTGAACTCTCCACCTCTGTCTGATCTCAACTTCTTCACCTTCCTCCCCATTTCTTTCTCGACCATTACATGCCATTCCTTGAACCTACTAAAAGCCTCGTATTTAGTCTTCAGAAAGTATATCCATATCCTTCTACTGTAGTCATCGATCAGCGTCATGAAGTAGTAGGAACCACCCAAAGCTTCCGTCTCCATCTTTCCGTAGAGGTCTGTGTGAACGAGCTCTAGAGGAGCCTTTGCCCTGCTGGCCTCTTTAGGAAAGGGATGCCGATGCTGCTTGCCCATCATTCAAGCTTCACATACATCGGGCAGATCTAAAATTTCTGGTAGGTGTGCAATCATTCCACTTTTATGCATCTCCTTCAAAGAACTAAGGTTTAGATGACCAAAGCTCTCATGCCATAGCTTAGTGTTCTTTACATCTGCTCGAGCACTGAAAGCTGAGAGTTCGTAAATGTTGTTGCACCGTGTACCTTTACCAATGACCTTCCCTTGAAGATCCAGAAACTGTGCACCATTCTTATCGAATTGAACTTTGAGGTCCCGATCCGTGATTGCGAAAATGGACAACAAGTTCCTCTTGATATCTGGCACATAAAGAACATCGGACAACTGTTTTACAACTCCATCTGACTTGAGAGCAATCGTACCTTTTCCTTGTGCTGGACATTTTGCATCATTGCCGACTGCTACTAGGATGTCATTCCCTACCAGCTATAGAGAGGTATACCAATCCTTCCGACTGGTCATGTGGCGCGATGCACCACTGTCAATGATCCACGGTTCATCCGCAGGTACATGAACTGCCTCCGTGCAAATCTCCTCAATTGCGACGAATAGCTCTACTGGTACTGCCTGTGCACTATTGCTGGACTCTTTCTTTACTCCATTCTTCTCATCTGCAATCTTCTTTTGGCACTCATTCTGCTTGTGCCCTGCCTTGTTGCAATAGAAGCACTTGATCTTCTTCTCTCTCTTTTTATCATCAGAAGAAGATGGGTTACCAGAGTCCTTACCCTTACCTTTCTTTGATCCCGGTCCAAAAAGCCGAATCTTCTCCAGTCCTCATCTTTTGACTCATCTCCTTCTCTAGAAGCATCGTGCTGAAATCCTCAAAGTTGAGGGGCGGATTTCTGTTCTATGTATTCCATGCCATAACAAGACCATCGTACTTTGGTGGGAGAATCCGTATGCACCTTCGTGCTAGATTCTCACTGGTGATGGTGATGCCAATCGTAGTCATCTGATCGCACAGATTCTTCACCCTGGTGATGAACTTCTCTGCCGCTTCAGACTCAGACAACTTCTCGTTCGCGAGTTGAGTCTCTACATTTTGAATCCGCGTCTGATTCATGGTCTCGTACTAATTTTTCAAGACCATCCATGCCTCCTCCATTGTGGTGACATGTTGAATTAACGCCATGACAGAATCACTAACACTACAGACAATAGAACACAGCACATCTGCATTTCTTCTTGTCCACGCGAGAATCTCATCCGCAGTTGGTACTATCTGTTGTCCTGCATTGACTGGATCCGGTCTCGCAACCGGCCTCACGTCCACCCCAGTAGTAGTGTCCCAAAGCTCGTGTGCACTTAGGATGGTCTTCATCTTGAACTTCCAGAGTGGATAGTTAGAGCCGTCCAACTTTTCGCTTTCGCCGAACGGTGGGATTCGTAGTCTTGTGGGCTGGGCCATCTCTCACAATCTGCTCACAACAGAAAACACACTACCAAATCTTCTTGCTAGAGTCCAGGCTCTGATACCATGTAAGAAAATAATACAACATCTGTGCTCAACAGATAACAGGATCTCGTATGCAAGAGAGAAAACAAGATAGTATGGAGAATAAAAAATTTGATTATTGTAGAACTGATACAATAGATGGCGCTGCCTCCCAACCGTGCGCTCCTGTGAAAGAAGCTTCGATGGCATGCTGGAAACAGTAGAAGATGGAGGCTGGATGCTAAGGAATCAGGGTTGATGTAGACAGTGATGAAATGGGCTTCACGGGCTTGCTCTTATATAGCCACCAGTCATAGTCGGTTAGGCTCAATTGGGTGACCGACCCAGTCCGCCCAAAATGGTTGACTGGGGGTGGGTAGGCCATCAAGCATACGATAGAACCGGTGCACAAAACAGAGCAACTGACCTATGGAATCCATTCAGCCCAGAGCCATCCGGGATCATCTGAGGCTCCAAACGGGCCCTGCAACCCAAGAGTGGGCTGCCCCGTGAAATGTTCCGTCTACCCTTAGTGCAATCAATCAAGGGATGCCTTCCCACACTTGCATGTAGCCTAGTTGGTAGTGTGCCAACTTTATCTGAAGCCGTCTAGCCATCAGGCCACACATGGCCCCCATCTGGTGTCCAAACCAGGACCTACCGGATAACCGAGCTACTCAAATGCCTTCTCCTCATATGGGGGGCTTACAAGTAGAGTTAGCTGGTTCCCGTGTTGTTACAGACGAGAGTGGAGCATTGATATCTAACAGTTATTAATTCAACGGGCACTAGGTTATAACACAACTTGCAATGGGTTAATAATTCAACATTTTGGTAATTCATTGTGTGTTGAGTTAAGGCTAACTCAGTGTTGACTTTTGTAATTTTGCATTGAATTTTTCTATTCTAACATGCATTGGGTTAATAATTTAGCATGGACTTCCCTAATTCATTATTGACTTTTGTAACCTAGAGTTGACTTTGCTAACCTAGTGTGCAGTGGTTGCTAACTCCACGTGCATTGGGCTATTAGTTCAACGTGCATTGGGTCAGGTATTGAGCTCTATTTTGGATTGGATTTTTTGTAATTAACATGCCAGGTAGAATATTTTGTCAGATGTTAGAGTGTTAGAGTGTCTATTTCTAGCCCAGTGTGATCAACGGCTAATCACCACTAGCCCAATGTGCTAATTAATTCAGCGCACATTGGATTAAGACTAACCGAGTGTGTCTTAGAGCTTCTATGGCTTATGTGTGTAGTGTTTGGAGTGCTTGGGGACCTACTTACAAACATGAAGCAACAAAAAACAACAAGAAAGAAAAACTTTTGAAGGAAAAATGGGGTGTTTTGCAAAAAGTGACAATTTTCTCCTTTCAAACCACTTTGAAATCACTCCTAACATCATTTCTTAGTGTTTTTGTGGGGACTTTCTATCACACGCACCTTAGCAATCTACTAAACTACTTTTCTACAAACTTTAAGCACTGAAAAATACCAAAACCACTTTAAAGTCACCCCAAATGACTTCCAACATCTCTCTCCCACTCACACCATCCCTATATATAAAAAATCAATAGCTTTTCTCCGAGTTTGGCAATGGGTAGATATTGAGAGAATCAAATTCAGTGTGAAAGCGCACTTGGTAACTCCCCGTCAATGAAGAAAGATGGTCACAACTGAGGGGTGATGTTTCGTATGGTAGTGATAGCAACCATAAAGTATATTCAACTAGTTTAAGTAGCGGTACATCCCAACGGTGGCAACCTTGTCGCCACTTTCATAGAAGGAAAGTGGCTTTCCATTTTCAACCTAACATATTCTCAAATTTACTAACTTAAAAAAATTGAACCACACCGTCTTACATCCAATCACCGCATATTACGGGTGGTCTACACTAAGTGTTCTTGACAGCACCAACTACCTTCATTCGATTTGTAATACATCCGATGGTTGGAAAAAGGCATTACACGTGAGACCTTCGATAGTGAAGCTAGATCTAATGGTTAAGAATAGTCATGGGATGTGTGATATTCAATCGAATGTTGGAGATCTAGTGCATCGCATGAGCCATTTGGTTAGATCTAGATAGCTCACTTGTAATGGTGGCTACCCATGTCAATAAATGCAAAGCAAGGTCAATTGAAGCTTTCATGGTTAAAAAATGTCACCCATCCCTTCGGCTCTCCGCTTTGGAAAAAGTACCCAAAATACAGTTTATGACATTTGGTCACCCGCCAGATTTTGAGCACTTTTCTTTGCAAAAATTCCTGCAATGGCCGATTCTCCTACACAATCAATTAAAGTGATGAGACTCAGTGGGTGCATGAAGTGTTGACCATGTTTCTCTTGACTTGCTTCGTCCTATCATCTATGTAATATGAATATATGGATGTTGTGCTAATATGTGCTCCTAGAGAACTTTTTGGAAAAAATCAAATTAATTAGTATCCCCCCTCCAAGTCACCACAGGAGGTGATTAACGTAAGTTCTTGAGGATAAGCCTAAGTCCCATGAAAAGTTCCTGCCCATTAAGTCACCAGAAAAAATCCAACCTTTGTCCCTATCTCTATCCCTGCCTGCCTCCTTTGCCATGTCGCATTTTGTCCCAGCGCATCGAGATGGTTTCTCCCTATGTCTAGCTCCCTCTCTCCCCCCACCTCCCTCTCAACCTTCCCTTTCCCATTTCCCTCTCTCTGTCTCTCACTTCCTCTCTCTACCTCCACCTATCCCTCTCAACATCACTAGCCCTTCCCCCCTTGAATGCTCTCTCTCTATGCTTCCCCTTTCCCTTTTGATCATTCTCTCCCTCTGTGATTCTCATAGCTGCTTGCTCCTCCTATGATCTACTAGCAGTATGATGCAAGGGGCAAGAGAATTTACAATGTGCTAGTAGTATGCTGTAGGGGTGGAGAGTGTTTACGATGTGATGGTAGTATGTTGTAGGGGTGGAGAGTGTTTATGATGTGTTGGTAGTATGTTGTACGAGGCAAGGGCCTTCATGAGACCCAGTAGTGAGTAGGTCGTCACATCTAAGAGGGAGAGGGAGAGGGAGACAAGCAAGGTAGCGCTAGGAGGGAGAGGGAGAGGGAGAGAAGATGGGAGGTGCTAGGAGAGAGAGGGAGAGAGAGAGAGAGAGAGAGAGAGAGAGAGACGCGGCAGTGGGCACTTCGTGGAGGGAGAGAGGAGTGGGAGAGGAGGATAGTGAGAGAGACAACATTAGGAGGGAGAGGGAGACAATGAGAGAAGGGGGATGAGAGAGGGAGACAACGAGGGGGTGGGTTGAATGAATGAGAGGGGGAGCAAAGGTGGAAGGGGCAAAGGGGAGCAGGTAGATGGCGAGGCCGAGGAGTAGCTACAAGGCTAAGGGGAGGGGCAGGGTTGAGAAGAGGAGGGAGAATGCAAGGGAGGGAGAGGGCAGCTGCAAGGAAGGGTCTTAGCACATGGACAGGTTTAGGATGGGAATTTAAACACTTTTCCCCATCCTATTTCTGCTGACGTGTCAAACAAACAAGGCATTCCATTTCTAAACCCTGTGAATGCATGTGATAATAGTCATTGGGTTAAGCACTGCATTCCCATAAACCCTGTGAACACTGAAGTCCGGAGCACACCCACGAACACGAAAGTCCTCCAGCAAGACGTTTCGTTTTTTGTTGTTCAGGTCGATGCACACGTTGCTGAAGACCTTGGTGTTCATTTCTGGTTGTTCAGGTCGATGCACACACATCTCCATTGGTGTTCCGTCGAAAGTCCTTCCTGTCAGAGCGCAGCAAGTCCAAAGCACAGAGCTTTTGATAAACTCGACCCAGCAAGCCCAGGTGATTGGGGATTACTTTACAATGGACCAGGCATTGCTTTCCTTGGTTACACGAGGCATTGGGGAATTGGATTTGGCAGCTCGTGCAGGAGGTAAAAATCTTGCTGGAAAAGATGCACCTGGAAATTCCAGTGGGCAAGAATGGGAGGGACGACGATGACCTTCTTTTGTAGGTTTTTGAAAGATTGAAATTGAGGGATGCGTCAGTCGGCAAGAATGGGATAATGTGATAATTGTTTGATCGTGATAATTTCATAATTGTCTGATTATCTGATAATTGAGGAATGCGTCAGTCGACAAGAAATTTATTGCCCTCAATTGTTTGATCATGATAATCTGAAGTTCCAACCAGAAATTGAGGGATGCGTCAGTCGGCAAGCTTGTCAAGGCGATTGTATCCTTCTAACCAAGGAATGCAGCTAAGGAATAGCAAAGCTGTCAAAGGACTACAAGTGGCATGAGGGAAAAAGGAGAAGCCACCACTGGCTCTGATGTCAGTAAGCTCGAGGACGAACAAGGTGTGATGCGTGAGGAGCATGCAAGATAGATAGATAGATAGATATATTAACGTCTCTAAAAGGCCAAACGGCCTATGGGACTAAAACAGTTGATACATCTACTAGTGTTGTCTCATCGAAGAGAACAACAAAATAAATAAGCTGAAGGCTGAGAGCTACTAAAGGTACTTACAGTCAGAGGGACTGCAAGTGACCCAAAACTAATGAAATGCCAAGCAAGTATTTACTAAAAGTACCAATTGATCAGCATAGGTAGAAAGCTAATCAATAAAAAGGTTGCACTCTTCTTATGTCAAAAATCCCAATCATGGGCAGCTCTAGGATCTCATAACTCGGTGCCACACGTTTTCGGTGTTTGGCAATGATGGCACGGATCCGATGAAGATATGGGTGCCGGGCACGGGGTCTTGGGGGCCTGGGCCTCCGTGACCTGGATATGGCGATGGCTCGGTCCAAAATCACACCACTAGAGTGTGGCAATCTGCCTGTGTGTGATAAGGTGGTAGTGGCGCCAGGGGTTTCTGATGGCGGGAGGGCATAAAACTAGCTGAGGTGCTGGTAGTGAAGAAGTCTCTGAGTGTACTTTGCTTGGGTGGGGCTGGTCTTGGCTATCTGTCTCCCTACAAAATCTCTCTATGTCGCTTGAGCTCTGATAAAAACAAACCCAAGCATTTTTTATCTTCGTACTCCATCACCCTACGGAGTGGGCCAAATCCCTTTCTGAATAGACAGTGGTATCTTCCTCGGATTTCATAATATACCGTGCATCTACATACGTAATGCTCCTCTGTCTCCTCCTCCTGTTGGCATAACTGACATATCCGATCTTGAGGCGCTGTGTGGGTATATCTCCCTGTCTCTATTCTCAACTAATGTGATGAGGTTCGAATTTGGCCAATAATACTATGTAGCCCGTGAGATAGGTGTGTGTCCATCCATGTATGCTGGCCTGGCGATAAGTTCATCTGGAGATAAATGAAGAAAATGGCTCTGGTAGTGTGCCATCTTCTTCCCTAAGGGCTCATGTGGTCTAGTCCAGGTTCTCTCAGTCTCCAACTTGACAATATCAGCTCTGATGATCTTGTTTCTCGGTCATGGCGAGACAGGTCTAACTTGGGACAATCCAAACTGTATTGAAAGGGTGGGAGTGCATCCATTGTCAACTCATGCTCTACAAACCATCTCTGTAGCTGAGCATACCAGCACCATGTTCGACCCTCCTCTGCTAGCTGCCTGGATGATATCATAGCGAACCGTGCATATCTGGAGCCAGGTAGATCCCACAATCTATGTATGCAAGTTATTGCCTGGAACAGAGCCTCCGTCACTAGTGGAGCAGCTGCTAATTCAGCTCGTATTATCGGATGTGGTACAGATGACTTGCTCCGGATCATGCGGGCAATCAATGTCACTAATGGCCTTTCAATCTCCTCCACTCAGTTGCACCCCCTACACTGGGGCCCCATATAGCTGCACCATAAAATAGTGTGGGCACTACCAATGTCTCAAACAACCATAATTTTGTGCGTGGCTCTTGGAACTGTACATGTGCACACTGTCTCTCTAGTGCCCTCAAAGCTGCATAGCCTCTATCCAATCTGGCATCAATCGCGCCTCTCAGTGAAAATTGTGGACCATAAAAGATCACCCCGAGGTACACATAAGATCGTACCTGCTCTACTGTCTCACCTTTGAAAGTAAACTGTTGCGCTGAGCGCGTCACCCAAGCCTGTGTAGTATTAAATACCATCACCTTGGTTTTCCCAAGGTTTACTGTTAGATCCCTGTCCTCACAGAAAGCCTGTAGCGCATCTAAATGTCTTTGTAATCCTTCCGGAGAATCTGCAATCAAAACTACATCATCTGCAAAGAGCAGTATGGGTATCAACACTCCTGTTAGGCTGGCTCTGGGTCCTCCTATCCTGTTGATATACTTTGAGAGCTCATCAATGTATATGCCAAATAGTGTGGGAGAGATGACAGGAAGGACCAACAGTAAGCTGCACAGATGTTCACATTTGCAACTCAGAGAGGTCTGTAGGCTGCTTTGAGCTCTGCCGCTGTTGATGCTGCTACTTTAGAGCTTGTGTCTGGTTTGCTCATCATCTGCCTTCCTTCCTTGCTTGCTTTGCTGCTTCGGATTTGACTGGATTCACACTGTTGCACAGTGATGAATTAAGTAATCTGATCCGAGTCTCAGAGCATAGATCCCAGGTCTGATTTGAGCCTGGCAGCATACATCCAAAGCGTGAAAGCAATGCTTGTTTGAGCAAGAACTCACCTAAGAGAAGAGGCATGGATGATGTTCTTGATGAGGATCAAGTTCACTTGCTACTGCAGCTGCTTCTGTTTTTTTGCACGTTGCATTTGCAGAGAACACAAATTACTGCTTTGCTTGTGCTAAAAATCAAGGCAAGAAGACGTGCAAGGCATCGACGGACTTGGGTGAAGGATTTATTGCTTTGCCACACAAACACTTGGGATACCTCGATTTTATCGCATTATGGTCCAGAACAATTTTGGAGGGATTTCAGATGCACTAGAGATACATTTGAGTGGTTATGCTTTACAATTTTTCAACCCTACGGACTGGAGGGTGATGAAGTAGCACCTAATTGGAGAGTTATCTCTCTGCGTCGAAGGGTAGCCATATTTTTAGGGAGGTTGGCACACGGTGACTCAGAAAGCTCCATTGGTCAAACATTTCTATGTGGTCAAACAACTGTCAACAAGATTGTGCACCTAGGAATGAAAATAATTGCCGAGCATTGGACAGATATCTACATCTCATGGCCAATAGGTGAGTGAGCACGCAAGATCTCTGAGAAATTTGAGGCCTTTAGAGGGTTTCCGAGAGTCATTGCTTCAGTCAATGGATGCCACATTCCCATACAAAAACCTAGTTCCATTCAATAAATCTTATGGCAGCAGTAGACATGGACCTATACTTCTTGGATATAGATGCAGGATTGTGTGGGAGCCTTCATGACTCTAGGGCATTGGGCTTGTCACGGATACATAGGCAAGCTGAAGATGGCCTCATTGATGGAAATGGGTATTGGATCATTGCAGATACGGCCTTTGCACCTCCAAAGCCTTGGTTGATGTTCCCATATAAACGAAATAAAGGAAACCTTGAGCCTGCTTAAAGAGCCTTCAATTATGCATTAAGCTCCACACACATTTGCGTTGAGGTAGCTTTTGGGAGGCTGAAATCAAGATTCAGGATATCGCTTAAAAGAATGGAGGTTGATCTTCACACTAGTGTCATGATGGTGGGCACATGTTGCACACTTCACAACATGTTCTTATCTAGGAATGAGCCAGGAGATCCGGCATGGCTTGAAGAAGCTAGAATCACAATGAATGTTGTTAAGGGTGCTTGCTTGCAAAGATGCCAAGGGAGGTCTCATTTAGAGCAGTCAATTGCAATTGAGTTAGCTATTGCAGACGCTAGAATTGATGACTTGTGAGCTGAAACTCTCAGTACAGAAGCATCCTTTCTTGCTAGGGCTATGGGTCCCACACCGCTACAAGAATCTCAACGTCACACTAATGTGGATATAGAAAAAATTCAAGACAACATGGCTGATTTTTTCTTGCAAAAGAAAAGGCTGAAGGAAGCTTCAAACATAATTGAATAGTTAAAAAGGGACACAAATGCATGGAATGCCATTATCACATCACATGGACAGCATGGGTTTTACAGTGATGCACTTCACTTCTTCGATCTTGTCCACCAAGCAAGGTTTTGCAGTGATTTTATGTAGGGTAGAGCTTGGACACAAACACATGGAATGCCATGATTAACATCATATGTACAGCTGGGGCTTGGCATTGGGTTGCCTTGAACAGATGCAACATGAGGTATATGTTTAGATATACCAGCTTGGTGGCTGTTTAGATACATTTTTTTTGCAGTGATATATGTGCAGGGGCAGCTAGCAGCAGTAAGTTATATAAGCAATTCATGGGAGCTTGGGTCCTGTATATGGAACAATATGCCTAGTGCCATGCAGGTTGGAGGGACTGACTGCAGACCCATCACTTCCACAGTTGATTAAGGGAGTGAAGATCCTGATGATTGAGCTTTTCAGTTGCCAGTTTTTGGGATGGACATGTTTGTGGAAGAAACATTTGTAGCAAACTTTAATAATTATGCTTCAATCTTTTCATGATTTATGACCATAAGTAATATCTATCCTTGAAAATAGTTCCAGCTCTGTGTCCCTGTCTTAAACATTTTATTTATGAGGCTTTTCTTCGATTTGCAATGGATCATTGAGCTTTTCAGTTGCCAGTTTTTGGGATGGACATGTTTGTGGAAGAAACATTTGTAGCAAACATAAGTAATATGATTTATAATTATGCTTCAATCTTTTCATGATTTAATATAACTTTAATAATTATGCTTCATTCTTTTCACGATTTATGATTTATAACCAACTCCCTGTCCACCGAGCAATAACATCCACTAAGCTCTTTCCCGCAACCTTGAATTATGGAGGTCGTGTTTGTAATGTCATTGTCATCCACAACTACAGCCACTCATTATTACATTAGAACACTAGAGAAAAGGTAGTAAAATGCAAGCAATTAGTTAGAACGGTTGATCAGAATGAGGCAAAAGTAGTGTTTCCCAAAGATGTTGAGACAAAAAAAGCACTGAGTTCATCCGATGGCAAGACGGAAGCATAATGAAAGCGAAATTCTACTGCTTAAAAGTGACCTTTGATCCGGGGTTGAAGACTTCAAAATTGTATTAACAAGTAAATGTACATAAAGGAAAAGAAAAGCGGACTGCTTTTCAAAAAAGGCAAGAGCATTTAGACCCAAATATGACTTATAGCTCTAAAAGCATATGTCTTTGCCCAAAACAACTAAACAGTCTTCTTAATCTCCTCTATGAATACATCAACTGGCATCCTCCTACTCTGCAATCCTCTAAACACCACACCGTTTCTGTATTTCCAAATCTGCAGTATCATAATTCCTCTAACCACCTGCATTGATTTCTTGTCACTGTTACTTGGCTTCTTTCATGAGCTCTTCTCATCTCTGCAGTAGCATCATCAAAGTGTTAGAGACTCACTGTGCCCACCTGTGAGGCCCCGTTTTGTGGGGACAAGGGGCAGTGAGAGGAAGGAGGGATGGGAAAGAGAGACCCAGGCAAACAGAGTTGGCAACCAGCACACGGGCTGGTTGCTGTCTGCAAACAGCAGTGAATTGGGGGGGGCCCTTTGCTTCCCTAGAAGCATACATAGTCCTATGGACTGGCTGCACAGGGCACCCTTTTATAGGGGCCTGTGGCAGGGCCAGTCGGCCCAACCAGGGCCACCGACCAGGGCCGACCCTGGTCGGATTTCCAGACTGTTCTGGTCGGCCACCAGTCAGGGGACCGACCCTGCTGGTCGGTCAGACCAGAAGGCCTGGGCAGTGCCTATAAAAGGCCCACACTTCTCTCCATTCCAGTATCCAGTGCAGGACAGAAAGCCTCAGTCATAGGCTGTGCTGTGCACTCAGATCTGGTCTCTTCTAACAGAGAGAGTTCCTTCAGTTCTCAGCAGCACTTGGCTGAGTTTTGTATTGCTCCCCTGGAGCCAGTTTTCTGCCCACCACCCGGTGGATGAATATATTCTCTCTCTGTCTAAGTTTTCTCTGAGTGAGTGTTTATTGTATCTGTGATCAGTTATCTGAGTTGAGTGTTGCAAGAGCAGGCGAGATCTTGGCTGGAGGTTTGAGTGATTCATTCCCTCTGTTTTCTAACATGGTATCAGAGCCATAGGCTCTCGACTCTTCCTCATCAAAACACTCTCTGAAGGAAGGAGTTCCTTGGCAGTAAGGCAACTCTGTTTTCAGCTCAGACTAGTACAGAAGGTCAGTTCATTTATTTTGTTTCAGGTATTCAGTTTTTGCTATTCACCGAGATGGATCAGCGATCAGAAGCCTCTACATCCATTGCTCGTCCTTCCTCCTTCTCCAGTCATCTTCCTTCTTCATTTATCCCTAATTTCGGTGAAGCTGGAAATCTCGATGGAACGAACTTTCCAATCTGGAAAGTCAAGATCCGAAGCCATCTGTTGGCACGGAGGTTGTGGAAGATTGTGAATGGGACCGAAGAAAAGCTAGAGGACCTTGTGGACAAAAGAGGTGAAGTACTAGCTGAAGCAGATGCGGATGAACTCTGTGCATGGGAGGAGAGGGATGCTCAAGCCTTAGCAATGCTTATAGGCACGACAGCAGATGCTGTGATTCCTCATATCCAATTGGCAGAGACGTCTTCAGAGGCGTGGGCCATACTAAAGGAGTTGTATGAAACCGATAATACAGCTCGTATCATTACACTTCAGCATCAGCTTTATAATCTTGATATGAATGAGGGTGATAGTGTGCATGATCATCTGACAAAGGTGAAAGTTGTGCGGGACCAGCTCGCAGCGGTTGGTCAGAAGGTGGACACGAGTCAATTAGCATTGCTCACACTCCACAAGTTGCCACGGAGTTTCAAAAGTTTTGTGACTACGGTCACTGCGGGTCAACGGACTAAGCCAATCACCTTTGAGGAGCTTGGTCCACTTCTGCTTCAGGAGGAGGCTCGAGAGAAACTCTTTATGCAAACCGACGAAAAGGCATTGGTTGCCAAAGACAAGCCTGGAAAAGGTAAGCCAAAGGATTCCAAGAAATCAGAGGACGCTGAACGTAAGAAGAAAATGAAGTGCTTTTACTGTGAAAAGCTTGGCCACTCCGCCAAAGAATGCCAGAAGAAGAAGGCGGATCAAAAGCGGAAAAGAGAAGCCAAGAACAAAGAAGAGCCTAAGAGTGATTCTGCCAATGTGACGACTGGACAATTATTTTTACTCAGTGAACATTGTTCAGCATATGCAGTTAGTGAAGGTAAAGAGGGTTGGTATGTTGACAGCGGTGCTTCCAAGCACGTCCAACAAAAGGACTTGGTTCAAAACCATGGAAAGTACACACCCGGATTCCAAAGTTTCTGTCGGGGATAGCCGGACATGTCCTGTGAAGGGCATTGGTAGCATTCCTTTCATTACCACGGCGGGTGAGGAGAAGGATATCTCTGGAGTACTTTATGTACCCGACCTTTGCAAGAATTTATTGTCGGTAAGTCAGATGGACAAAAACAACATGGCAGTTCTCTTTCAAGATGGCAAGGTCACCCTCACCATCTGCCCATTTACTTTGGATGTCGCTCAAGGTGTTGAAGAGAATGGACTGTACCGTCTCAGTGCAATGTTGGTTCATGAAGATAACGGAAAGTCCAAACTTTGGCATGAGCGCTTCGGTCACGTCAGCTATCGAATCTTGGCTGAAATGTTAAAGTCGAAGATGGTGGATGGACTTCCACCAATTACAGGCAAGGATGATGTCTGTAGGGCTTGTCTAGAAGGCAAGCAGCAAAGGGATAAGTTCCCACAAGAGGCTCTGTTTCGGGCCAGCAAACCACTTGAGTTGGTTCACGCCGACATTTGTGGTCCAATGTCTACAGCATCGTGGGCAGGATCCAGGTATTCACTTCTCTTTGTGGATGATTTCAGTAGAATGACTTGGGTATATTGTTTGGCTAAAAAGTCTCAGGCTTTTGAGAAATTCAAAGACTGGAAGGCTAAAGTTGAAAAGGAGACAGGGGAGGATGTCAAGACATTCCGCACAGTTAGGGGGGGAGAATTCACCTCAAGTGAGTTCAACACATTTTGTCGCAAGCATGGGATCAAGCGACAACTCACCACGGCACATACTTCTCAGCAAAACGGGGTAGCCGAGAGGAAGCATAGAACCACCACAGAGACGGGGCTTGCTATGCTCCTAGGGAGGAATCTTTCTAAAGCCTATTGGAGTGAAGCTATCAATACAGCCGTACACATTCTCAACCGGACCAAGACGAAGGCCGTCAAGGACAAGACTCCATATGAGGCATTTTATGGTAAGAAGCCCTCTATCACTCATCTTCGCATTTTTGGTTCTAACGCATGGGTGCATGTGCACAAGGAAGACAGGACCAAGCTTGATTCTTGGAGCAGACAATGTATCTTTGTTGGGTATAGTGAAGAATCCAAGGCCTACCGCCTCTTCGACCCAGTAAAGAGGCAAATTCTCATCAGTCGGGATGTTGTCTTCGCGGAAAAAGAACCTGAACCCCAGGAGGAGCCTCAGATTGAGGAGGAGGAGATTGTTCAACCCCCGATCCCACCCCGTCCCAGGTTGACCATCCAAGAGGTTACCAAATCAAAAGCTGATGTTCCACAAGATACTCAGGAAGAGCAGGATGTTCCAGAAGAAGTTCCCGTTCTAGTGTCCCCATTAAAGGTCTGCAAGTTGAAGAAGGCGTTATACGGGCTGAAATAGGCCCCCAGAGCTTGGTACCAAAGGATTGATATATTCTTTCAAAAGATAGGGCTCAGCCGGAGTCCTTCTGAGGCAAACCTTTACTTGTTCATTGAGAAGGGATTGCGATTGGTACTCATCCTCTATGTTGATGATCTTATCTTGACAGGTGATCATGTCAAGAAGATTTCACAGGTCAAGGAGCTACTCATGTCTGAGTTTGAGATGACTGACCTTGGGTTATTACATCACTTCTTTGGGATTGAAGTAAAGCAGGCCAAAGACAGGATCTTCATTTCACAGGAGAAATATTGCAGAGAAATTCTGAAGAGATTTCAGATGGAGGATTGCAGAACAGCATTAATTCCCATGGAGGTCGAGCTAAGCGTTCACGACACATCTCAGTCGGTTGATACTCCCTTGTATCGACGATTGGTAGGAAGTTTGCTTTACCTTACCAATACTCGCCCTGATATTTGTTATGCAGTTGGGCTATTATGCCAGTTCTCTGCTTCTCCCAGGAAGAGTCATTGGGATGTAGGTTTATGAGTGCTGAGGTATCTGAAGGGTACTTGCACCTATGGGATCACCTACACCAAAGGCATCGAACTAGGCGGGTTCTGTGACAGTGATTGGGCAGGTGATGTGGACACCAAAAGATCGACGACAGGATATTGTTTCTTACTTGCATCTGGTGCCATCTCTTGGCTAAGTAAGAAGCAACCCATAGTGGCCCTTTCATCTACAGAGGCAAAGTACAGAGCCGCGTGTACAGCAGCTTGTGAGACACTGTGGTTGAGGTGGATTCTGGAGGACATGGACGTGTGTCAGGAGGATGCGACAGTGCTGATGTGCAACAATCAGAGTTGCATAGCTATTGCCAAGAATCCAGTGTACCATGCGCGGACCAAACACATCGAAGTTCATTACCATTTTGTTCGAGAGCTCATCATCGACGACGTGATCGAGCTTATCTACTGCCCCACCGCCGACAACTTGTCTGACCTCTTCACGAAGGCACTCCCTCGAGAACAGATGGAGCACCTCATCAAATGCATGGGGATTGGCCCACAGTTGTGACATTGAGGGGGGGTGTTAGAGACTCACTATGCCCACCTGTGAGACCTGTGAGCCCCCGTTTTGTGGGGACAAGGGGCAGTGAGAGGAAGGAGGGATGGGAAAGAGAGACCCAGGCAAACAGAGTTGGCAACCAGCACACGGGCTGGTTGCTGTCTGCAAACAGCAGTGAATTGGGGGGGGCCTCTGCCTCCCTAGAAGCATACATAGTCCTATGGACTGGCTGCACAGGGCACCCTATTATAGGGGCCTGTGGCAGGGCCACCGACCAGGGCCGACCCTGGTCGGATTTTGCAATCAAATATGAATTCACTCATGGAAAATAAGACTTGGGACTTGGTTTCTTTGCCACATGGAAAGAAAGCATTGCCATGTAAATGGGTCTACAAGATGAAGGTCACAGGTGATGATGTGCCTAAGTACAAGGCCCATTTGGTTGCTAAAGGGTTCAAGCTAGGGAAGGGTATGGACTTTGATGAGATCTTCTCTTTGGTTGTGAAGATGACCACACTTAGATGCATAATTGGACTTGTGGCAGCAGAGGATGTGGAGCTTATGCAGATGGATGTCAAGACAACTTTCTTGCATGGGGATCTGCATGAGGAAATTTACATAGTATAGCTGGAAGGCTTTGAAGAAAAGGGAAAAGAACATTTGGTTTGCAAGTGGGAAAAGAGTCTATATGGCCTTAAGCAAGTGCCTAGAGAATGGTATCAGAAGTTTGATGCTTTCATTCAGTCCCAGGGTTTCAGAAGAAGTGAGATTGATCAGTGCATCTACATTAAAAGGGCTAAGGATAATAGCCTGATACTCCTGGCACTTTATGTGGATGATATGCTTTGCTAGCAAGAACACTTATGAGCTAGATGCATTGAAGGCCAAGTTGCATGAGGCACTTCACATGAAGGATTTGGGACCTGCAGTCATATTCTTAGTATGCGCATCATGCGTGACCAGAGTAGGAAACTCCTTTGGCTTTCACATAAGGAGTATGTTACAAAAGTGTTGCAACGTTTCAATATGGAGGGGGGGAAGGCAGTAGGTACTCCATTACCTCCATATGTGAAACTGAGTCAGGCAGGTAGTCCCAAATCAGATGAGGAGAAGGCCATGATGGCCAAGGTTCCTTATGCATCAACGGTTGGGAGTCTTATGTATGCTATGATGGCTACTAGACCAGACATTGCATTTATAGTGGGAGTTGTTAGCCGGTATATGGCTAGTCCAGGAAAGAGGTAGTGGGAGGCAGTTAAGTGCATCATGAGATACCAAGGAGGTAGTTAAGTGCATCATGAGGTACATGAAGGGTACCGAGGAAATGTGTATCTACTTTGGCAGAGAAGAGATGCGTGTACTTTGGTACACAGATTTAGACTATGTAGGGCATGTGGATAGTAGGAGATCCACTTCTGGTTATGTGTTCACCTTTGCAGGTGGTGCAGTGTCGTGGATGTCTCATGCACAGGAGTGCGTTGCTTTGTCTACCATCGAGGCCAAGTGTGTTGTAGCCATAGAGGGTTGTAAGGAGGCTATATGGCTTGATTGACTAGTGGGAGATTTGGGGATTCATACAGGTGTACCAACATTGCATACAGAGGGTTATAAGGAGGCTATATGGCTTGATCGGCTAGTGGGAGATTTGGGGATTCATACAAGTGTACCAACATTGCATAGTGATTCCATGAGTGCTTTTCAACTAGAACGAAATTCGGTCTTTCATGCAAAGCCCAAAAACATTGAGATCAGGCACCATTTCATCAGGTAGGTACTTGAGGACAAGCGCATAGAACTTGTCAAGTTCATACAGATGATAACCCTATAGATATGCCGATGCAGAGTCTACCTAGTCAACGATTTGAGTATTATTATGTATTGATGGGCATTTGATAGTATGTCCACTGGTTGTTCTTCCTTAAAGGCACATTGGCCTTTAAGTGGGAGGTTTTGGGGCTTAAAGGCCACTGTACCTTAACCCCAATTATGTACAACACTCAAATACATATATATATGGCTGCCATAGAAGATTAGGGCATTTTGCACCCACCAAAACTTGTGTGGCTCTCTCTTCTGGCTCTCCCTCTCTCTCACCTTCTTCAGTTTTTCTTTCGTTGTTGAGATCTCTCAAATTTTTATAGATTCAAAATATAAGATGGAAGATCATAAAATATTTTTCCATAATTAATAAACTCAAATGCCTTGGAGCAAAAAGTAACATGTACAATTCTTTTGGAATTGCATCTTTGAACAACAATAGAGTTTAAAACATTGACCTAAGTCAACAATGAACGCATTAGTCCATCGTTTAAAGGTGATCTACTTAGTAATGTTGCTAATATCATTGTAACATTGGGACCCTCACATAGGACGTTTTGTTGAGCTTAAAGATGTGGATCCATGGGAGGAAGGGTACTTAGATTTCTGGAAGGAATTCTTGGAGGTATCAAAATCAAGAGGGAGATTTAGGGTTTGCTCAATGACAAAGAAAATAGGGGTATTGTTGATTTTGGCAAGAGAGGAGAGTTAAGGGAGCATGGGCTAGATTATGAGCACCCTCAAGAAGTTGTTCATGAAAGAGGTAGTAAGAAACTAGCCCAATTCTAGCTTCAAAGGAAAGGGAAGCCATCCAAGAAATGAAATCATAGAAATGACCTTGAGGAGGATCAAGATTAAAAAGGTTTTGTAGATTATGGAGCATAAACCAAAGTACTTGATCTAGCCACATGATTGAAGGGGTACACCCAAAGTCATCTCTTGTAGCACATTGACATTTGATGTAGGGCCTGTGGATGTTCCAAATAGTTTTAAGATACCTTTTTCTAGAGCTTTCACCCAGGATGGCTTTGGCATGAAAGTGGATGTTATGGCTAGTGCATTTGGTTTGATCAATTTAGGAATGAAGGGAGTAAAGGTTAAGGGAGAAAGTGAGATCAATAGAGAGAAAGTGTTTCCTTGCCACACAAAAAGTTTGCATAAATCTAGGAATTTGGAAGAGAGGATACAAAGAAAATGAGGGATCATAAAGTGAAGAGGGCATGGTGGTTAAGGGTTTCATAAACTAACATAGTGACATCATTGAGTTGTCAAAAAAAGGCATCCATGGTAGCATTAGCCACATGAGGGTTGTTACAAAAGACCAAGAGCAATTGTAACCAATTGTTAATAGAAGCAATATTTAATATTTATTGCTAAAGGATTGTTGTTCTTCTTTGCATCTGAGAGAGAGAGAGAGAGAGAGAGAGAGAGAGAGAGAGAGAGAGAGAGAGAGAGAGAGAGAGAGAGAGAGAGAGAGAACTAAATGTGACTAACACACTATTCAACAGTTTTGGACTTTCTCTCCTGATTTGGACTTTTTTTTGGAGCATATCCTCTCCACTCAACTTCACTTAGTGAGCTCAAAAATTGGGTTTTTTAGAGCACTAAATGGGTCACTTATATACAAATATGGCCTTATTAAGCTAAAAAGTCAAGTGATGACCTCTAATTTAAAAAAAAATGGCTCAATGAAGCTATAATTCCCAGACTTGTGCATGGTGCCCCCATCCAACAACTATAATAATAATAATAGTAGTCTCCTAACTCCACTTCAATTTTAACACTATACTGATAAAGTGAAAATATGACACCATATGAAAAGAGTTTGTTGAATTCAACAAATAAGTGGTGTATAGATACACCATTTTTTTGAAAAAAAAGAGTTTTTTGAATTCAATATATAAGTGGTGTATACATACACCCTTTTTTTGAAAAACAAAGCATACAATACATTATCTTATTCGTGGTGTATAGATACACCATTTGTATGGAAAAAAGCATACAAAACATTATCTTATGCATCTGAATCTCGTTTAGAGTCATCAGATTCATGTAATGTATTTGCGCTTGATGGGTCAAGTCTTGCCAAATGATGTTTAATATGGACATGACTTGGATCAGGGATTGTGATACATTTTTTAACATTGTATCCATGCTTCTTTTTAAAACTTCATGTCCTCGATTTCCAGTAATGAATAATGCTACTGACTTCCACCTCTGTTAATCCCTCATTGTTTGGAACCCATTCACGTTTCTTTTGCAAGCATCCCTCATAGAGTTGTTTTATTGTATTAAATCCCTAAATAGGCAACCAAAAGCCAAGGAAGGGATGAAATTGACAAGTCAAAGAGAGCTAGCTAACTAAAAGATGGAAGGGACAAAAAGTGAGAGGGTCCATACAACCAAACCAATGGCATGAGCAAGCCAGGCAACACTAGGGATGTGAATCAAGCAATCAGGACTACAAGAAGCCAAGCAGTCAGAGAGTGATAGCTAGAGCACAAGCAAGATAACGTGAGACAACTACAGGGAGGACAAAGGAACCCAATGGTTGAAAAGAGTATGCAAAGGAGGGGTTTGAGATTACGATGGGAAGCAAAGTCAGGGTGAGAGATTACAATGGGAAAATCATTGTAGCTAGAGCACAATACAAAGAGCCGAGGAGGAGTCACTTAGAAGGGCTGGCATACAAACCATAGAAGAGGAGAGACTACCAAAGGCACCGTGAAGGGAACAAATGGATATTGTGATGTAGATCGAAACCAGAGACTGAAGTGTGAGAGGGAGGCTATATAAGAGGTACCTGCTAGGTAGAGAGACGAAGTGAGTAAATGTAGGAAATAGAGCAAAGGAGCAAAAGAAGAGGATGAGACCTTGAGCCAAAAGATCAACTCTGAGGAGCGCTTGCAAGTTTAAGTTTGCCGATGAAATGGTAGATAGAAAAGGATGCACGAGGGTGTGCTTAGGCAATGGCCAAGAGCACTAGATTGCAAAGGCTAGGGGTGTCATGCCAACACCTCTAGCAAGCAAAGGTTGGGACTTTTAAAGCACTTTTTTCTAGAAAAAAAGTTCTTTTCATTTTAAAAACATTTGAGAACGTTCAAAACCCAAAAAATGCATTTTTCAAACTGGTCAACATGTATCAGATGACCAACAATACAACGCGCAGTATCACCTTACACTGTGCGGTATCAACAAAATACACCATGTAGTGTCTAGAGACTACACACAATTTAAAGATACCACTTGATTAAATGGTGCACCCCGTGGTATAATTGGTCTTTTACTCTACGAGATGTATAGGGATACTAAGTGGGATCCGATTGATGAATGCATGCATGCACAGTGGCATGATTTTATTGGCTTGTACATACCATGCAGTGTATGGTTACACCACATGGCATATACAGGCAAGATCTATAAAAGGGGGAGGCCCCACCATTTTCCCAATATTCTTTCAAAATCCCACCTATTGCATTCACCATTGAAGTTCGGATGCCTTTGCCGCTTGCTTTTGGTGAGTTTCTTCCTCTCTTTTTCTCAGTGGGGGCCGGGTGATGGCTCTCTTTAGACAGTTGAATTCACCTTGCCTTAGCTGTTGAGAGAGGGAAAGTGAGAGAGGGAGTGACAGAGAGAAAGAGAGAGAGGGAGATGTGTGTGTGTGTGTGTGTGAGTGATGTGTTTATCATTTAGGTCTGGTTGATGACTGGCTTTAGTCAATCGGATTCATCTCACCCTGAGTGAAGTGTTTTAGGTACTACGATGATTTAAGCCAGGTGATGGCTCGCTTTTTGACTGGCTAGATTCACCTCACTTTGGTATAGTGTTATACACTTATGTATATTATGTATCGGTGTCAGTAGAACCGGTTGTTGTCTGAATGATAGCTCGTTTCGACCGACAGGACTCATCTCAATGACGACCTTTCCAATTAGATGCGTGATTGTGCAATCATGTGTGATCTAGATCATCTTGGTCCTATGATGCTATTATATGTTTCCGTTTCATCTTTTATAGCCTCTCTCCCTTCAATAGGGTCTTTTTGACTAGTTACTACATTTTCATGCTTTGATTTAGCCTCGATAGTTTGTTGAGTCCACACTGTTGTTTTAGAGTCCACACAATTTGTTTGTAGAGCCCACAATGATTCTTTTAGTGTTAGATTATAAGTATCTATTAGGAGTTTCATGTTTGCAACTTTGTGCGTAGAATTCAATTATGTTTCTTAAAGAAACGGTGTTGCATGGGTTTGCACATGCAACTTAGTTCTTGTTGTCACTGTAGCATAGCAATTTGGGTGAGGGTGTACTGATTGTTGTCACTTGTGTGAATCAGATAATTGCTTCCTTTTATGTTTTTGTATGCACATTTGGTTCTTGTTGTCCTTGTAGTATATTGAATTCAAGTACTTACACAATTATTGTTGTGTGCATTAGGTCATTACTTCCACTTCCCTCATGGCAGCCACTTCAATAGATAGATAGATAGATAGAGAGAGAGAGAGAGAGAGCTTGAAAGTCGACTTGCAGAACTATCTCCATAGGGTGTCTATTCGACATATTATCGGATTGAGTGGGGAGCAAATTAGAGAAATCTCGCACACCAAGGTTTTGCTGGATGAATTGAATGTATGTAGAGGCCCTAATAGTCCCTACATGGAAGAATACAGGAGAGACTCTCAAAACAACAACAAGAAGAGAGACGAGACAAGAATGGAAGATGAATAATTGCATTGATAATCGTGTTGCCTTGTATACATACATATAGAAATGTCTTTGCCCCTTCATTGCCCACACATGTGCCTCTTGGTATCCCCATGTGCACACACCTCTTGGCATCCCCACTTAGGGCTAAACCCGTTGGGCCCTAACACATGGCACTCACAGTGGATTGTGCGAACCACACATGCACAAATATCCCCTGAGTGGAAGTGAGATGCCTTAATAGTGCATGTGAAATAAAAAGAAATACAAAATTTTTAGGCAACGCCAAGATAGTGGACCTATGAGTGCATAAATGAAAAAATAGTACACCTTAGGGCTAAACCCGTTAGGTCCTAACAATGTATGAATATTTATCCAGTTTCAATGTGTTTGGCCAAGGCTTGCAGAAATGGAGCAATTTGAGTTAAAAGAAGTCGTATTGTCCTTCTTGCTTAGGGTACTTTGTGATATAATTGCACAGTGGGAAATAGTAAACCAGACACTTCCCTTGATAGATGATGGAAAAGCAAAGCTATAGAGATGGCTCATCGAATGGAAAGAATATCATGCCGCTATTCACAAAAAAAACCAATAGGAGAGAGGCATAGCAGCAAGAAGGCAGAGCATCTAATATGGCCCTGCAACATTATATTCTGATTGCTAGTGGGTCTTCGGAAAAGATAAGCCCGAAAAGCCTCGATGGCCAGGCATAGATAGATCTATGCGCAAAGTTTGTCGATATGTGGTCCACCGCAATACACTTTCCACTAGCTACATTGACACCTCTTAAAGAATTGGGCAGGGGAGTGGAAGAGTGTATCGGGTCAAGATAGAGGGTGTGCCAGGTTTCAGGCCAAGCCTATTTTATGCTGGCAATAAATTGAGACACGATACTGCACATGCCCATGCATCGTTGAAGACAAAGCTTGCCATCACTGTTATGAATACGGTCGTGTATCAAGCCATTGGTTATACGCACATCAGTGAGCTTTAGATTATCATCCCTTTCTTCAATGGAGGTAGTATTCATGACATGTTTATCAGCCTACTTTCCATGTTTCATGATTATCCTAATTGGGCATGTCGAGGCAACCCCGTGAATAGCCTTGGCATGAGTGGCATGATGTGCGAAGTCGATGCGAGCATGCTTATTTTGTCAGAATGCTTTGGTAATTTGTGCTGCAATTGCTAGTGCAATGAAAGCAATGCACAAGCATGGGTTTCGAAACAGCAATTTGAATTCCTACAACTATATGTTGGATTTTGCACCAGATGGAAAATTGATGTAGGTGGGCATTATCGACCAGGGAAGGTGTTAATTGTGTACATAGGACTGAGAGCAAGTACAAGCAAGGTGAGGCACATGCACCTTGGGCAAGATTTCCCTAGTTTGAACCAAATCTATATGCAAGGAATGTTGCAAACCCTCAACCAAATGGCACATGGTTAGACAATTCAGATTGCTATGCTGCTAGTTGGTTATTTTGCAAAATAGCAAACTTTCTTGTGGGCTGTAGATCTACTTTGTCGAATGTTACCAATTGTATCTAGCATATGTAATCAAGCTATTATGCAATTGCAAGGCACTTCTATCAAGAACGAAGCTAAGGAAAGGATGACAATGGATCTCCTTTTGACCAAATTGCACACACACAATGCCAATGAAATTGTCGCAATACGACCAATATCTGAAATGAAAACCTATGTATAAAATCATTTATTTTGACATCTCATCATGTGCAAATGTTCAAACTGTGGATAGTTTTATATTTGAAAAGAAATGTTGGTTTTGTAAACGTATTCCTTTCCAAGCTATATGTGCTTCAAATATTGGTAAATATCAAGCACTGTTTTCGAATTGATGTTGGCCGAATGTAATTGAATGTTTCATTTTGTGCATGTAATCATTGGAATTTTGATAAATTTTGTTTGTACCTTTACTATTAGGTTTAAGGTTTTCATTCTCATAGCAATGGCATCATCATCAAGAACACCCTCTTGACCATCTACACAAGCCAAGCATCAAGCACAAGACACACACATGCGCGCTACTCCAGCAATGAAATTCTTGATGGATGTGGCTAATGCTACCATGCAAGCAACCAGGATAGGAGAGGCACAAGAAATTACCCTTGCCAATCCATTGCATAACCGTGATGGCTTGAAATACTTGCAAATCAAGCACATGGTCACGAACAATGACAGCATGGCTTTATGGGAGGGAGACTGCCTCAGCCACGGACAATGGCCCAATGTGCACTGTTGCAATCAAGCCATTAAGGAGAATGCATCCATCATTTGGGAGTTCATCAATGCAAAGAAACCTCATAGCGAGTGCATCCCCCTATACTTTGCCCTTGGATATTGTATGCAAAGTTCATGCTAGGCCGTGATGTGGACTTTGCGTCATATTCTAGAGTATGCAATGAATGATCTATGCCACACATTGTGCCAGTAGTATAAAACCCTCCGACAAACATCAGCAATCCCATTTTAGGTAATCATACAAAATTCAAGACTCTTCACGTCAACTATTGCGTTTCTTTTTTAAAAAAACACTTTGAGCTCACCATTTGCTCGAAGATGCAAAGTGAGTTCTTATGTGACTTCAATTATCATGTATTCTTGGTGACTTCAAGTGAGCTTTACATGGGCATTGAAGAGAATGCTAAAGTAGAAGGAGAGGAGAAGGGCACCAGGGAGCATGTGTTGCACGAGATTTTACCTTCCCTCCCATGATGTTGCAAGACGCAGTTAGTGAGCATCGACTGGTGTTGCAAAAGAACGAGCACAATTGGTAACAATCAACAACTGCATGCATTGTTGTCACAAATTGGCAAGTGTTTGGATATTGAGAATGCCTACACAAAGATGTGTCAGATGGCTGCCATGTACCTGCAGCTCCAAGTTTTAGAAGTAATTTGTCAATGGGAAGAGCTCTAAAGTGACTTCGCCGCACAGTTACAGATGATGCCCACAGGGCTCCAATTCTTAGGCATTGTAATACCTCGACTGTGCACAATACCAGTGTTTTACAAAATGAAGTTGTATTGTCTCAAATGGGGAGTTTCTTTACTACTACTAATACTACGGAGAACATAAAACTAGCAGCAATGAAAACGTATATCATGGCACTACTCGTTGATCATCTAACTTTAACCATATCATATTGTATCAGCAAACACTATTTGGGAATCTCCCAAGTACCACTTTCAAGTAAAGGGTTAAGATTTGACCATGTGGCCAAAACTTGAACCCTTATTTGAATGTGGGACTTGGGAGGATTCACTAATATGGTGTTTAGGATGGATTCCATTTTCAAGTAATGGGTTCAGATTTGACCATGTGGCCAAATCTTAGCCACATTGGGAAGTCCCAAACTACTTGGAAACTCCCAAATTCCCTAATATAGTGTTAGCAATGGACTCCACTATCTTTACTTCAGATAGTGGATGTCATGTCAGGACTGGGTAACGCCTAACATGAAACTCCTAGGTTCACCATGATTGTTCAGGTCAGTTCAAGGCTCATTCAAGGGGTGCTCCTGATTGTTAGTGCACGATACACTAGGGTGTAGTCGACAAGTGGGGTATCGAAGACGTCTATTGCGATCCATGCCTAACACAACAATCGCGAGTATAGACGAAACATGAGCGGAACATATCCAAACAAAGTGAGAAGTCAAGTGTGTGTGCGTGTGTGTGTGTGTCTGTGTGTGCATGTGTGTGTGTATGTTCAACTCTTTTTTTAAAGAAAAAGTGTGTGTGTTCACGATTAGCAAAAATATAAAGTCCTTGATTTATATAAGTAAGCCAACATTTTGTTTTCTTGGGGGACAGTGAAGTACGATATTAGAAGAATATAATATTTGAAGAACAAGAGTGCAAGCAAATGATTTTTTGAAAGGTGATGGGCTATTAAAAGGCAAATTTTGTAGGAAAATCTCCATAAATTACAAATTGAAAGAGAGCTTAGGTACTCCTAGTAAAATGCTATAAGCCCTAGAAGGTTTCAACGAATTGAGATGCATTTTATCGGATCTCCCCAATTGAGATGCATTTTATCGGATCTCCAGTATGCTCATCCACTGTGACAACTTGGGTGGAGTTACAATGTAGAACGTCTTGACCAAGTTTGGCCCCTGCAGCCTTGAGACCCTTCATGGTAGTGATTTGATTGAAGAGATTAATCACAGGCAATTTTGATGGAGGAGGCAGCTTTTGATCAGGTAACAGTTTGCTGAAATCCTCGAGCATGAGGGGGACTTCAAAGTCTTCTTTCTTATGAAAAACGACGTTGTCCGATGCATTTATATGTGCCCCAGGCTCCATATGATTTGTAGAAAAGCTTGTTTGATTGGGAAAATTGGGGTATAGAGTGACATAACCACGGACGTACATAAGGTCAATTAGAAACTTCTTCCAAGAAGCTTGCCATCCGTTTGTCCTTGAGTGTGGAATTTGCACAGGATTCTGTTTCGCGTCTTTGGTGTATCTCGTCGCCATGTATTTAGAAAATTCCCTCCAGTGCTTGGGAAAGAATAATCCTCCCCAGCTGCAGGGTAGCTGATGCAGGTAAGGGCTATTGGGATGCACGTTCTTAAAAAACTCTGTTGCATTCCACATGGGTCTCTCTTTAACAACCTCTATCACCCTTGGTGTATGTAGAGCTATCGACAATAGCTCTGGCATTGGCGAATGCGGGCTGTAGTGATAAGTGAGCAAAGAATACTTTAGCCACAAATAAAAAAAGGGTGAAACTTCAATATCGTCTTCCAGAATAAGGCCAAAGTCATCATCAGCAGATGGATACCAACTCTCACTAACAGCTCTTATAAGGCCACCTTGGATAGTTCGGCGACGAACAAGCTTCTGCCCATGTGGCCATTTGAAATTATCAACGAGCTGCAGGCTTGCTCTGTCTACTTCACTATCCATGTTAAAGGAGATAGGGATATCATCCCCCAAATAATGGGCTTCAGAAATTGATTTCAACAGTCGTTGCAGTGATGCAGGTCGATCTTGAGTCACAATGTTGATTGAAATTCGCATCTTATTCCATTCTGCAAGTAGCACCCACAGTCAACGAGGCCACATAAATACATGCAGCAAACAATCTGAAATAGTAACAGAAACTTCTGCCAAACATTTGTTTTCAGTTTTTCAAGTTGACTCTTTCAATTTGACAATCAGCCCATAAATACAGAGAACGACAAAGCTTAATTTTTTATGATAGCTTCAGCAGGAGGGTTTTGTATGCTGTGATGGTCAAATTGGTAACGCTTTAGGAATAGATCTTACGTTCTAAAGCTGAGGACTTTAAATCAGCTATCCATAGGCTTTGTGGAACAGAGGTTTGAGGTAGCCGAACCAGAGTGGTACTGTGTTGATCCATTGCCAATAGTAAGGCATCACGAACATTTGGATGCAAGT
The DNA here is from genome assembly GCF_047967505.1 of Dipteris shenzhenensis. NCBI lineage: Eukaryota > Viridiplantae > Streptophyta > Polypodiopsida > Gleicheniales > Dipteridaceae > Dipteris > Dipteris shenzhenensis. The sequence continues at coordinate 6,076,377 of NC_141627.1, read as the reverse complement.
CAGTCACAGTAAGTATTACAGCTGGTGAGTGGATCTTGATCAGACCCTTAATTGCAGGAAGGATCTCCCGTATAAGAGTCACATTATACGTGACTGGGTCAACAGGACCAATTCCAAGGTCAAATATTTTGAATCGACGTTGATAGCATGAGTTTGGTGACCATCCCAGTAGTAATGCTGCCTTTTCACAGGGACAGTGGACTCCACCTGCAACAACCACATGAGCTTTCTTTCCAGGAGTGTTGCGGAAACGCTTAATTAGAGGTGCAAGCCCTACCATCTCATTCAAAGAGTGTGCATAAAACAATGCATCTGACTGCTGAGGATACATTCTCGCCCATTGTGTGACAAATCCTTGGGACATTGCTTGCCACCATTGACTATCTCTCAAATGAACAACATCTTTGTGGATAACGGTCGTCTCTGACACATATGCCAATCTGTGCTCAGTGTCACCCCAGGTATCCTTGTCCTGTGGATCCATTGGCATTACAAATGATCCTGCACCCTCATACTTTTGCAACTGATAGCTGCCAAAAGCAAGACACTGAGATATAGAGGATGCTGGCGAAAACAGTATTTTTCAATACCTAAAAGCTTGATGTAGTAGAAAACCTTTAAACTTATGCATGCATAGATCTTGTTAGGCCTCACAAGATTCTAAATTCCTTGATTGAGCCCAAAACCCCAACTCACACGCAATCGATTAACTTCATAATGTACATTCAAGTAAAACATTCACATGAGAATTCATCATAAAATCACGACTTCGAGTAGAAATGTAAAAGCATCAATTTAGGATTGACAAGGAGAAGAATTACAACTACTCAACATCCCCCCGCCCTCTCTCTCTCTCTCTCTCTCTCTCTCTCTCTCTCTCTCTCTCTCCTTCCTCTTCCTGTTGCCACTGCCATTGATACCTCCCTGTCTCTCTCTCTCTCTCTCTCTCTCTCTCTCCTTCCTCTTCCTGTTGCCACTGCCATTGATACCTCCCTGTCTCCCTGGAAGACACAAACAACAAAATGAATCATACCTTAAAAACCACCAACAAACACACTCACCCAAGGCAGCCAACTAATTGCAGCAATCGCAGCAGCAAGTGGGAAGGCAGCATTGGGCAGCACAGCGAAACCAGCAGCAGCAGGGGAGCTCAGTGGCACTAGCAGCAGCAGGGGAAAGAGTATTAACAGCAAGCAGTGAGCGGGAGAGCTTAAGCAATATGCACAAAACAAAAGAACTGGAAAGGGGGAGAAGGGAGAAGAAGAGGACAAGGAGAAGGCAAGGGGAGCAGAAATGAGAGGAATTGCAGGGAGAAGGCGAAGGGGAGGGGAGGAGAAGCAGGTCAAGGAGAAGGGAACAGGAGGAGGGTTGAGGATTGAAGCAGCCACAGAGATGATGAGGATAGAGGAGAAAGGATCACCACTCTCCTATAATGGACCTCTGACCCTCAAGGGAAGAAGTAATAGTGTAATACATAGAGTCAGTTTATGATGACAAAAAGTTAAGGATTGAGAAATTCCCAGTGGGTTGCTGATGTCCAACCCCAAAACGTGTCCAATTATTTGTCTCAACCTCAAAAACCTGAACCGAGAAGGCATGCCACCTTCTGTTAGCCAGGATACCATATCTCATCATCAGTTGGCATGACAGAACGGTAGAAGAACTGAATGACAGTTCAGGCAACTGGTACTTGATTGCTCTAAACACACATTGATATAACCCACCGTGGTGTGATGGGGCAAACGTACAGAGCTCTTTAGCGAGTAAGCAATTTTGGGGGACACTCTAGGGATCCTATGTACACCAGTGAGTCTCTTTAGTGCGTAGGTCAGATAATTGTAAGCCGTCAGGGCATTTGTAGGCCACTATGTCCAGATGCAAGCCATTTAGTCCATAAAGGGGTTCTTCCTCCTGGCATCGTACTGACCATTCTGCCTTCCAGAACTACCCTAGTCTAGCAAACTATGCAGCATTAATTGGAGCTGTATTACAGACTTATGGGTGGGTCTTGCCTCCATCTAATACATTGAAGCACGAGCTAGATGTTGGACCATAACCAATAGCCCACTTTGTGGCTATGTTAACAGGTTCTGACATTGGCATCTGTTTCTTTTCTTCTTCTTCTTCTCTCTCCGACTCACTCGCTTAACCAACAGTCCACTCTGTCTCTGTTAATAGGTTCTGGCATTGGAGTCTCTCTCTCTCTCTCCCCAACTTAATCCCACCTCAATCCATGACTTCATTGCAGAGTGGCTAGCTTGGGCAACTTAATAGAAGATTTAAATCAGTATCTAAGGGCAAAAATGGGCCTGAGTACCTAATTCGATGTAACTGCCCAGAACTATGACTAACCAAGTCTTGCCTTCAACCAACACCCTGGTAAGGATGTTATTTGTGGCACCGTGAGACAGCTCTTTTGATACAGACAGCCTCTACTTTTGACCGCACCTCCTGTTTAAAAATTGAATTCTTTGAGGTGTATACATTATCGCACATTCAAATTCTTGTGCTACTGCTGCCGGTAGCAATTTCTTCTTGACATGGTCAACTTGAATATAGCAACGAAGCTTTTGTTCTGTCACATATGCCCTTCAAGGCAAGGGAATATATCGCTCCTCAAAAGTTCTAAGTTCTGAGGCAAGTCAATGATCAGAAAATCGCAAGATTACGTAGACATATCATGTGGACATTGAGCGGTCATGCTGCCAAACAGATGTGGGAACAATGAAAATAGTCAAAACACTTACCTCAGATGAAGATCTTCACCGGTTGCAAATGTGAATGGAGTTTCCGTAAACAATGTTTTCAGTAATGCGACAGGAAGAAACCAAGAGCTCGATAAAAAATCAACCTCCACGGCATGCTCCACTACAATTTTGTAAGCAGGATCGGGCAAATATAAACCAGCTTCTCTGATCCCATAGGTGCGGTAACTGGGAAAGCTGAAATCTTTCTTTCTAAAGGGAAGAATGCGGCCAATGCTTCCTAGCGCAGCATGGCCATACTTTGTTGTCCCAGCAGCGTGCGTCAGAATCTGTAGCATCTTCTTCCCCGGGAGCATGTCGTCATCTAAAATGTAAACGTAATCAGCTTCGTCTGCTTGTAGAGCAAGCTGGAATCTACCGTAATATTTGAAGTCGTAGGTCGAGCCGACGAAGGAGATGCGAGAGTCATTAAACGCATCCACAACAGTCCGCAGAACTTTCTCATTCGGGCTTCGGAATGCTAAAACCCAAAGACGATGAAAGGGGACGGTTTGCGATAACAGCGCCTCAATTTGGGCACACAGTGTCTTTCTTCTGAAATGATTTAGCAAGACTGTGACTTTGGGCGGAGCTGTAAGAGAACGAGAAGGCAGGGACAGTAACTCTTTTAATGTCTCGCAGCCCCGCGTTCGCTGTTGGAATTGTAGGATCTCCCTGTAGAAATTCGCTTTCAGAGACAGCATTCGGGAGTCGTTGGAAACCTTCTGTTCAAAGTCTATCTTCTCATAGACGCAGATAGTTTGTTTAGATAATGGACTAGAGCCTTGAAAAGGAACATAGAAGGGGAGCAGAAAGCCTCGCCAGTGCTTCGTGATTTCGGAAGTCCAGGAGGTGTCTGGTCCCGTAATTGTAAGGTCGACTTTTGGCGTCATGAAGTAGAGTAGGAATGTTGCGTGGAAAGCAAACAAGAATTGCAAGCATGTAAGGCCCGCTGCTACTCTAATGTGCTTACTGCGGCCCTTCCGATTCCTGCCTTCTAAGTCCATCTGGAGACTTGTGTTGCACCAACTTACAGAGAACGCTCCCTTCACGACTGCGATCAGGATGGATGCGGAGGACTATCGGAGAGTAAAGGCACCACGTATGGCACAATCCGAGGCGATCGGCATGGTGCATTAACCAACTGCGAACGAAAGAAAGGCGAAGCGCGCAGCCGAATGAGCAGTGCAGGAAGGTGCTGACTAGTTAATGTAATGTAGCACGAGCTCGCTACAGTCTGGACATGAACGCGAGTCACGCAAGGCGGTTGCGAGAAGGTGAGCTGGGTGGTGGGCAGATGGGTAAGTGGGTGGTGTGGCGAACGGGGAAGGCGATGATCGAGCAATGTCACGGGCAAGGCATGTACAGATTCTGCGAGCAAATTAGAGGTAGCAGGAGGGGAGGCAGGCATGCTGAACTTGGGCGGGAGGCGTGGGAGCGGTACTGCAAATGGCCATGCAAGCGACAACGTGAAGGAGCGATGAATGCAGGAGAAGAAAAACGAGAAGCTAGCCTCGTTACGTGCTATGCTGAGGGGCAAAGCTTTATCGATCGAATCGTAACTACGGAAGGTGTGCCGTACTTGTTACGTAGCTGGGTGCATGGCCATGCATGAGAAGAGAAACGAGACGATAGCCTCCTGCTTACGTAATTACGTGCAATTACCAGTCCATGCAATGGTTCTCGCCAGGCTTTATGAGCCTTTTTCGATGCAATATTCCCTACAAAACCGCATCCCTTGGGGGTTGTGGCAACTACGTCGGCTGCAGTTTGTTACGTATTAGGGACTGGGAGTAGTAATAACAGGTTGCCGATATTTTGCGCTTCATTTAATTAAGAAGACAACGCTCAGGTCGCGAGAGAAGATGCGAGTTTAGGCTTAGTGCACACAGAGCCCTAAAATGCACCACTCTTGGTGAGTTTTGAAGGTTGGCTCAAATTTCGAGGCCCAGTTGGAGTGCCATTGGTGCTCCTTTATGCAACTCATTTTTTAAAGGTGCCATTTTGAGCACGAGTGCTCTATTTCACCTCCAGCCAATAGGAGGCCAGCATTTCAAATTGAGAGTGGGTTGAGAGTGGGTTAAAGTGCCTTCAATGCTCCAAAAAGCGTACAGATTTAGATGGGTAGGCCAATGAGAACTTCCCACCTCTCAAATGCAGAGCTCCTTGAAAGTACTCAGACCTCTGTCCAACATCTAGTAAATGCTCCACCAACCACTATTAAATGCCAAAGCCTCTTTGAGTAATTTATGTGTGTGAACAAAATCTTGTTGTGCCACTAGTTGCGCATTTGTATCTCGTGTGCACTGGCTCTTATAACGAAGCGACAATAAGTGCCAAGGACAAGCAACAACCTTTAGTTGATGCTGTGCAGCTGCATGGGCATCTATTATTCTATGCAGAAATAACTTTATCACCATTGATGAGAGTACAAGGGTATAGCCCTCGAGAACGGAAGAGGTAGGGCTGTAGAGAAACAAGAAAGGGACAAAAAGCGAGGGCTATAGAGAAGGGGATTCCCAAGAACAAAGGAAGGGGAGGTAGGGAAGAAGGAAACAAGGGGTGCTATCCACATCACTAATGTTCGTAGCCAAAAACTACTTAAACAAGCTTTACAAGTACTCTTGAGCACTGCCTTAGGTCTTGCTAAATGCAAATGATCGTGAAGATGAATCGATGATTACTTTACAGCTCTTGCAATGGAATCTTGTATGTAGAACCATTGGGAAAACTTGAGTGCTATAATGCAATTGCTTGCAAATGCAAAGCGATGTGCAAAGTTTGTGTGTGTGCATACGTGTGTGTGTGGGGGGGTGTGTGAAAAAAAAGAGAGCACATGATGTGCTCGATAGCATTGTCTTCATTATTTCAAAAAATTTAGCTTTTATGTAGCATTGGAGTATATCAATAGAGGAGGATAATGCTATGAGTTGAGAGAGAGAGAGAGAGAGAGAGAGAGAGAGAGAGAGAGTAGAATAGAAAGTAGTTAACCAAGGCATGAGGTGTCCAAAATCTATTAGGTTGACACTTTTTTGCAAAACACTTAGTATAGGGCCATTGTCTACTTGGGTGTAGCAATTTTTGGTAAGGTTTAGGGACTTTTTTTGTATATAGGTATCTTGTATAACCCATAACTTATGCATTGCTCAATGGAATTTGGCAAACTTTGTCTTCAAGCTGTAGTACATATTCCAAATTGAACATGAGAGCAAAAAATTATGGAATAAGGATTTGGAACGAGACTGTTAAAGCATTACAAGTTCTATGTTGCATGTGAAGCATGCATCCTGAAGACTATAAGATATAGCAATTTATTCAAAAACATCAAATTTTTATTCTATACATACATGCAACCGAGTAATCATTGAAAAGTACACCACATGACCTTCTCCTCAACCCAAGGACATACCTAAATAAGAACGTTAGGCATGGGTTAACGGGCCTGCAATGTTGTGCTAAAGTGATGCATACCCATTTGAGGGCACGCTCCATAACTTTTTTTTGATTTGTGGAAAACCAAAATGGATTGAAAATTTAGAATCTAAACTAGTGGGACTACTGCATGGTGGTCTTAAAACATTGATAGTTGTTCGTATTCATATCTAGATTCACCAAAAAATGGAAGAAGTTAGAAAAGTGTAATTTGTGCATGTGAAAATATATTTTAATAAATCCAACACTATTTACAATTTTGAATTGTTTATTTTTCCATGCACTTGCTTGCTATACGGCTCATAAGCATGCCAAAGGTCATTGCATAAATTCAGAAATGAAAAGTAATATATTGTTATTTTCTAATGGTAAAATTCAGAAATGAGAAGCAATATACTTGTTATTGTCTAATATGTGAAGTTGATATCGTCACGCTAAACTAGCCCGATGGTTGAAATTGTGACTGTCCTGAACGTGTCCTAAACCAGCTGGGTGGTGGACTGTCCTAAACATGTTCTAAACTGGCCGATGATTGAAATTGTGACTGTCCTAAACTAATGCGATGGTTGAAAATTGTTTTGCTTCATTATATACTTTGATTAGATTGTGTTTTGTCTTCTTTTAGTAGTAGCAAAAAGGGGGCTGATGTTTTTATTGTTCCCTCCCGCATGTTGGGTCAGTAGATGGGTTGTATCTCAAGTTTATGTCAGTCTCATTTTAATTATCTAATCGAAATATTTGAGTTCATTGAGCCCAACCTTCTCATTCTTCAGTCTCATGTTAGTTGTTTAATTGAAATCTTTCATCTCACATTAGTTGTCTAATCGAAATCTTTCATGTCACATTAGTTGACTAATTGAAATCTTTCAGTCTCACATTAGTGATCTAATTGAAATATTTCATCTTACATTACTTGTCAAATCGAAATCTTTCGTCTCACATTATGGTCTTTGGCATGGATCAAAGGACCCTATCTAGTCACATAGCTAAGAAAACATTGCCCAAGTAAACTTTGGAGAAGATTAACAATTCAGTAGATTACACACAGATTACATAGATTACACCTCAAAGACTCCTTTCCTTCAGATTACATCTCAAGGACTCCTTGTTGAGCTCCCTGATAGTAGGCTCGGCCCTCCTTGCCCCTTTCCAGAATGGGGTTGGTTCCTTCCTGCAGGGGCCCGACCCCTCCCTTCATGCCGATTTCTCTTTCCTTGATTTGAGCTTTTTGGTTGTAGGCTCGTCCCTTCTTGCTCCTTTCCTGAAGGGGGCTGGTTCCTTCCTTCAGGCTCCTTTTCCTCGCAGTCAAGCTTGGTCTTGGCCTTCTTCAATTTGAGCTCCTTGTCTTTGGTATCTTTTACCCAAATGGCGAATTGAGCTGCAGCATCTACTTTCTCGTCGTAGAAAGCTGTAGCAAGCAGGCACATTTGATCTGTCCATGGCTTGGGCAATGGCAAATGGCATTCTCTACATAGCCATTTTGTGTGCACAAACACCCCAAAGAAAAAAGCGTGCATAGGGTGGTAGCACGCAAGCCAATAGATACAGTAGTGATGTATGATGAGGGTATGCCAAACCATGCATTTTGCACCCTGCTGCATAGGAGGATAGGCATCCGATTTAACTATTGCAGCCGTCAATACCACAGTCTTGGTTTCTTCATGATGAAGTTGCTTCTTGATTCCTTCCTCCCTCATCCTTGGATGCTCTCCTTCATCTCCTCCACTCTTTGCTCACTCTGTGCAATAGCTTCATCTGAATTGCTCAACATTTGTTAAAGTTGCTTAAATTGCTTGAAAACATCTTCATGGGCCGTTTCCTAGACTTCCACTCTAGTTTGAAAATTTCTTAGGACGATAGTTTGAAATTTTCTCAGGACGACGGACTACTTTTCATAACTATCGAAAGCCACAGCAAGCTCATGCACAGCCCTATCGTAATGTTATTGCAGTCTTGTAGCTTATTATTTGGACTTCCAACAATGTTTTGAAAAAACAAACGTCACTGTGGCTACTGCTGCAAATTGGTCCACTGTGGTTGCTGCAACTTGCTCCATCGTGGTTGCTCTTTGCATCCTTCCTAGCCTGGAAAGCTGCCTCATTGCCTTCTCTACCCCAGCTGCTCTCTACTCCATCCTTCCTGGCCTTGAAGCTCTCTTGTAGTTTTTGCATCACCTTTTTGGTTTTTGCATTCTTCCTTTTCAGCTCCTCCATCATCTGGTCTTTTCACTGTTCAATGCGTTCTGTATGTTGCCAGAGTTGTTTGTAAAGATCCTCCTTTTTTGCTCTCTAATCTTCAAGCTCCTTTTACATCTTTTCTAGCTCCTTGTCGCCGCCATGCTGTCACTTCTTACTTATTCGAGCCTATCTCGGAGCTCCTTCATGCGCTTCTCTGCTTCTTCTCTTCTATGCCTTTCCATGTCGATCATTTTTGTATACATCTAGAATACCCTATCTCTTCCACTGCTTCTCGAAAAAGTGTGCTTGCAAACTGCCTCCAGAAATTCCTAGAGCATTTTCAATCACGCTTTCATTAATGGTAATCTTCTGACCTTGACAGACTAGTTGCCCCTCCTTTACGCTCACCTCATGTACCAACTTGATGAAGTTTTAGAGAGCATCCAAATTGGGGTTTTGAAGAGCGAGAGAGGAGCTCCCATATGTCACGATTTTAAGATCCAGGGAGGAGGGGCTCTCACACTGTGCTGCAGAGGGGGAGGAAAGATTGTGTGAGGAGCTCCGGACTGTGCAGGGTCCATTACAAGAGGGGATAGAAGCTGCACGAAGAGTGCAAGGGAGATAGAAAATGGTCGAGAGGGATAGAAGATGAAACAGTGAAGGAAATGGAATAGTGGAGGCTTGAGTTTGCAGTTTGATTACAAGGGAGAAAGAAATGGTTAAGAGGTATAGAAGATGAAACAGTGAAGGAAATGGAATAGTGGAGGCTTGAGTTTGCAGTCCGATTGCAAGTCTGATTGCAAGGGAGAATAAAACGGTCGAGAGGGATAGAAGACAAAATGATTAAGGGAATGGAATAGCGGTTTGTAGCCTAACTACACTGTCAAGGTGAGAGCCAACACAGTGGTTATAGCCCAAATACACTATCAAGGTGAGAGCCACTGTGGTGATTGGCTCGAATTTTGATGAATTCAAGGCGGTAGTACTGACTTGCATGGTAATGAGTGATTAGAGATAGTGGCATCTAAGATTCCTAGCCACGTTTGTGGTGGCGGCTAAGACCCACTAGGCTGGCAGTTAATTATCAACCACAGTAGTGGCCCGCAATCACTCACCTTCCAGTTACCACGACCGGGCTTGCATGCATGATTACTACAAGTGCAATAAATTGCCAGTCACCAGGCTTGCATGCTCAGGAGAGTACTAGAGTGCATGGTAATAAGGGATTAGAGGTGATTAGGCTTCATGATTTACTTTTTTGGGAATTACTGCCTGGTGGTGGTGGCTCTCATCAGCCACATTTGTCATGGCTACGATTCCACTGGGTTGGTAGTTAAAATTATTAGCCACCGCTCACCGAGCTTAAACATGCATGATCATTACGAGTGCAGGAAAAATTACCAATCATCGGGCTTGCATGCTCGGTAGAGTGCTAGAGTGCATGGTAATGAGTGATTACAGCCACGTCTGTCGTGGCTACGATTCCACCGGGTACCGGCCACCGCTCACCTACCACCGAGATTAAGCATGCATGATCACTACGAGTGCAGTAAAAATTACCAGTCACCGGGCTCGCATGCTCACCAGTAGAGAACTAGAGTGCATGGTAATGAGTGATTAGAGCTTCACGATTTACCTTTGTGGGAATTACTGCCCGGTGGTGGTGGCTCTCACAAGCCACGTCTGTTGTGGCTAAGATTCCATCGGGTTGGCAGTTAATGACTAGCCACCGGAGTGGCGTGCTCACCTACTACATGGTGTCTGCTTCATGATTACCAGCCCGTTTAGGGTGGTGCCTAAGATTCCGCTGCAGTGGCCTGCAATTAATATGGATGGAACCCCGCGCTCTAGCCACCACCATGGTGGCTCAAACTTTATAATATATAAGATCCGTGGCATTTGGCATTTTACTACGTTACTCTCATCTACCCTTGCTCTACTACTTTGCTCCTCCACACCCCTTCTCCAGCTCTTTTCTGCCCCTGCTCTACTTTGCTCCATGCTCCCTCCTCCAACTCTCATCACTCATATGCTCCCCTGCTCATCTGCTGATCACCCACTAATCTTCAACATGCCTACTACCACCCCCCCTCGATGCTCTATGATCCCAATGTTATTTGCCTTCTCGTATAACATGATTGCGTTGCACTCACCTGAAGTAGAAACGCTAGCACTATGAAAGACCCTTCGTTCCCACACACTGACTCCCCCCACATTTGCATGTCACCACCTTAGATGACATGCTCACATAGGGCTTCCTTATGTTTGTGATGTATGGGTTCCCCCTAGATGTAGACGAAGGCCTCAGTATTTTCAGAGCAGAGTACTCTCGACTTATTGGGGGGGCCGTAATGTGAGTCCTGGCAATGTGCATGGTCTTCATCCTCTCTATCGTATCCTCCTTTGGATCCCTAAAATTTTTTAATGCAACAAGCTAGATTGGCAAAAAACTGAGTTGTACAAATTCCCTCTTGCTTAGATGAGGCTCTCAGCAATGGCTGGATGTAATATTTTGGCCTCTAAGGCTCTCAACAATGATCTTTTGGCTCACTGGATGTAATGTTTTGGTCTCTAAGACTCTCAACAATTGCTGAGTTTTTATTACATTTATGTAATCTCTTTTTGTTCAATTTGAGGCTCTCAATATGCATTGTTGTTAACTTTTATATTTGAATGGTTCTGGTCACTAGCTGTAATCTTTTGGCCTTTAAGGCTCTTAGCCAATTGCCGAGTGTTTATAAATGTAAGATCCGAGTAAGATCCTCTGTTCAATTTTTGCTCGGTATAAGTTGTTAATTTTTTATATAATCTATTATTGGACGTAGATGTACATTGTAATCTCTTTTGCTCAATTTTCACTCAACAAATTATACTTTTACCCTCATTTATATTTACTGCTGCAACAAGGACTAAAATACTAGGAAAGAAGGACTATAATTTTCTTAGTTTATGACCAAAATAGCGCTAAAATAACCACCGTAATGGTTGCATGGAGATACATCTAGAAAAATATAATTAAACAGAAATGGCATGTCGATATGGCCCTTGCCTCTAAAAGGGACCCCTCAAGGGCCATATTGTCAATTGAATTTTGCTCGGTTGCACAACGGAATACATTTTCCATGGTACACAAATATATAACTCCAAGAACTAGTGCGGTGGTGGTCATAGATCTCCTTCTATTTGCCAGCACGTTGGTCTTCATAGACCTCCTCTTGTAATACGTAAAAATAGGTAACGGATTTATAACTCCAAGAACAAGCGTGGTGGTCTCTTTAAGACAACCTTGCATTTTGGGTGATGACAGGTCGTCATGCCAAAGACTGTGCTGAGGCAATGCTCAGAATGATAGATTGCGTCTCATTATTACGCTAAAAACAAGCACGGTAGTCTCTCCAAGCCAACCTATGATTTGCATGGGCTACGAGCAAAGATGCGGCAAAAGGTTGCAAGATGACAGGTGGTCAGGCCAGAGACCACACTGCGGTGGTGTTCACAATGATAGATTGCATCTAATTATTAAGCCAATAACCAACGCGACGGTCTCTCCAAGCCAACCTTCAATTTTAATGATATGCATGGATGCGGTGACTAGTGACAGGTGGCAAAGCTACGGAAAAAGGCTGCGCGATGATAAGTGGTTAAGCGGCTTAGGCCAGAGACTGTGCTGGGCAAAGCAATGTAGAGATGCCGTGTGTTGAGCTATGCGGTGTTCAGAAAAAATAGATTGCGTCTCATTATTACGCTAGTGCGTCTTCATGACAATGGGAAAATTTTCGACGAGAACACGGGTCCACGCAAAATTCAAATATTCACTTAGAAGCACATTGCGTCGTGGCTCCAAAATGGCCCCGAAAATAGTTCCGCGATTGGCTACATCGAAGCAAAATATTGACCCTAGAGCATTGCCTTGCAAGGCAGTGCTAACAAACATCTTAGGGTGGGCATAATGGGTCATAGTTTGAAATTCAATCAAGTAGGCCCCCACGATGTTATTTGTAATTAGTACGCATGGGGAGTGGATCAATTTTTTCCTTTTTTTCTTTTTTAACGGCTGGCTATTATTTATATAGAAATATGAAAGAAGAGAGGAGGGTTAGACCCCAACAAGACCCAAACAAAAATTGGCCCACTACTGGTCTAGAGCCCTATGAATAAGCAGGGGTAAAATAACAAGGAATAAAGCCTAGTCCAAATGGTAGAGAGGATTTACCCACATCCGCCAAGCATTGGCTCACCACTCCATCGGAGTTAACCATTGAAAATTTTTAGGCAACTTAGATCTCACTGGGAGCCACTGGTAGATGATTTTCCACAGCAAGAATGATAACTCCCACATGTTTCAACCTTAAAATTATGGGAACCGAAGTTATGGCAAATAGTAGTGGTGCTATAGGGCAGCCCTTACGAATAGATCTCTTCAAGCTGCAATACCCAACTATGCCTCCATTGAGACACAATGTAGCAAAGGCATTACCAAATAATACCATGATTTTTCTCACCAAATCTAATCTTAAGGACACCTTCAATGTAATCCCATCATATCCTGTTCTAAGACTTATACATATCGATCCCCAATGTCACAACACACTGTTGATTCATAGCACAAGCATAATCCAATGCAGCACTAACATTGAGAATATTATAAAAAATATCCCTTCCTTTAACAAAGCCCACTTGTTTTTTGTCCATAATCTGATTGTAAATCTCCCTAATCTTGAGGGCAAGCGCCTTTGCAAGTATTGTATAAGATGTATTTAACATTGTAATTGGGCGCCAATCACATACCTGAATCTTGTTAGGCTTCTTTTGAAACAACTTAATAAGAACTATGTTCACATCTTGCTAGAAAGTGCCTTTGGTCACTGAGGCATTAGCCATCTCAACCAAACCATTGCCAACAACATTCCAAAAATACTAAAAAAACACAATAGTTAAACCATCAAAGCCCGGCGCCGTATCTTCCTTCATCTTCTTCAAGGCCTCCCACAATTCATCCAGAGAAAAGTCTGTAGCCACCAGCTTTTTTTGCAAATAAAAAATCCTTTGATATAATCCAAAAAGTAATTCACCAAGGACCTTGTGCTAGTCAATATCCTTCAGTTTTCTTTCTTGAGATAGGGAGGGTCAGATAAGGGACAGCCCCACCGGTTATGGTCCATACAAAATCCGGTAAGGACACCATGAGCACTAGTGAGCGGTCCAACAAGACAGGAGGGGAAGAGGGATCACGTTCCCACCCCCTACAACCAGAAATTCCTGCAGATACTTCCATGTCTGCCATGACAGCCACGTTGCAGACTATGCTGCAGAGCAGTCCAAGGCTCTCTTTACCTGCATGACCCAGCTTTAAGAAATGCCGGAAGATCGTGAGTAGGCTGCCAAAGAGCATGAGAGGGTAGCTCGGGAGGCAAAATAAGAATGCGATCGGGAGGCTTGAGAAGCGAAGGAACTAGGGGACCATGAGGCTTAGAAGGCCAGGGAGCTCAGGGAACGTACCGCTCCAGAAGAGAAGAAAGAACAAGAACGGCATCTACTCATTTCTCTACTCCAACCATTGGGGGAGGTGAGACCCCCCCGCGAGTCAAGCCTTCTTTTCCGGGGAAGCTCAACTTCACACAGTACAATGGTAAGCAAGAACCCTTAATGTTGGTGGCTCAATCAGTTTGAAAGTTATTTTTCAATGATGCCTATGAATGACGACGAGCGGTGCATCCTAGCATCCATGCACCTTACAGGCAAGGCGGTCACTTGGTAGCTCAAGTGGCAGAAGGACCACTATGATGCAGACGAGGAGACACCTCTTTACAAATAAACGGAAATCGTGAAAGACCTCCGATCACGATTCCTTAATTGCCATCAATTCTTCCAGAATGTCCTCATCCAAGCCACACTTCTTCAAACATTTGGTACCCTTTTTGTACCATTCTTTGCCCCTGTTGAGCCTTCCATAGTAGACTGTTTCAGTCCACCTTTCACTTCGCCAATGTAGTGTGCAAACTTCTTTTCCTAGAGGCAGTTGAGTATGGAGTTTGTGCTGTGCTCCTACCTCAGCAATGAACATCTTTTGGACTGATGTCATATTTTTCCAAGCTTCTCGTGCTAGGCCAGGCCAGGCCTTCATGCTTGGCACCAATGTAAGGGGAGAACACAATAACACTGAACTCATAGAGGTGAAACTGTGAGGTGAGTGAGAGATGCTGAGGGGGAATATAATGGATCTCCAAAGAGGAAAACTGAACTGAATAACTGAAGGCCCTATTGGGCTGAGTACAACTGAAAGAATAGAACTGTATGGAGGAGGTGAATCCTCATTACAAAAGGAACTGGATAAATATTGTGGAGAGGGGCTGATGCCTCACTGTAGATCTGAGGACTGATGGAAGAAGGGGGTTGCTCTGATGCTGTCCCCTGCTGCTGTCAATTACCGGGCTGAACCGGACCTCTAGGAAATCTGTGGATGGCAGAGATGGGTGGAGCTGCTGCTCCCTGAATCTGCCCTGAAACTGGCTGAAGGCTGCTGCCCTGTGAAGGCACTGGATCCTTGCGGAAGGCCTTTGAAAGACAGAATGTTGGATGAAAAATGAGGGCCAAGGCTGCCCTTTGTGTGGGGCAGTGGCCCATCTTCAACCATCATTGCCTACAGATTCAACATGTTCCATCTCACAGGTCTGCACTTCATGTTCCAATTCAGAAAGCAGGGTAGCAGCAATAGAGTCCTAAGGAGAACCCAACACTGTAGCCCTTAAAGCATCCTTAACCTCTACTAGATCCTTGGACTTCCATTTGGCATCGCAATCCCGTTTGGCAGGCCTTAGCCTCCTGCACCACCGCCCTTAAAAAATTTATCCCAACGTTAACATGAATCTTCATACATACATCTTGCTCGCATCCACGTGGATCTCATTTGTCTGCAAAAGGCTTTGACAACAAGAAATTTATTATTCAGTTTGAAAGGGATATCATAGGATCTACCCGAAGCCATAGGAATACTGAATGACCAGAGAAGCGATAAATGATCAAACTCCGAGCTGGAGGAGATATACTGCCCCTTATCGGTGCACACATCCACCACCCTTCGTCTGATGCATATATCCTGTCCAGTCAACCCGCTCAAAATTCCAATTCTTTTCTTCAGTTGAACCATGGAAAACCCGATGGGCCAGAAGGATCAAGGTCCATACAATTCAGTAATCCAAATTGTAGGCTAAGTTTCTCCCAAACCTCACGCTCTTGACTCAAACATATACTAGAATAATTAGAGCAGTCATCCAGGGCCTCATTGAAGTTCCAATCGCCCCCCATTAACCAGTTATCAACATGGATACTGGATTTCAATGAAAACCACTAATTTAGTTAACCCCTCGGCAAGTTAGGGGCATAAACACACATCACATTGAACCAAAACCCTTTTGACTACATAGTCACCGCAATAAAGCAACCCTCATTGTGTCGAGATTGTGTCTAAACATCTCTTTACAATTCAAAGAGGCTTTGACCAGTATAGCACAACCACCCTTACCTCTGAAAGGGTAATTAATAAATGCATCATACCCCAACCTCTTCACAATAAACCAAAAGGCATCCTTCTCCCCACATTATAATTCTTGGAGCAAGAAAATGTTTGCATTGACCAACATTAAGACAAAAATGCATGCACGCTACTTGCTCGGACCACAACAACAGGAAGAGGGGAGCCAAGAAAGGGAGGAGAAGTGGGGGGAGGAGGGGTGGAGGGCAGAGGCAAGAGATGGAGAGCGGTGAGGTAGGTCGCGACGCAGAAGGGAGGGAGATGAGGGCAGTTAATTAGAGAGAGAGACTTAGCTTAATTAGAGAGCAACCCACGAGTATCTTAACTGAGAGTGCTCTCAACGGAAGTAAGAACGGAAGAGGGAGAGAGAGAAACAGAGAGCCACACAAGTTTTGGTGGGTGCAAAACACCCTAATCTTCTTTTTCATTCATTTATATATGTGTTTGAGTATTGTACATAACCGGGGTAAAGGCACAGTGACCTTTAACCCCCACAACCTCCCACTTAAAGGACAATGTGCCTTTAAGGAAGAACAACCAGTGAGCATACTATCCAACGCCCATCAATACACGACAATACTCAAACCGCTGACTAGGTAGACTCTTTGTCAGCATATCTTCAGGGTTATCATCTATATGAACCTTGACAAGCTCTATGCACTTGTCCTCATGTACCTCCTTGATGAAATGGTACCTGACCTCAATGTGTTTGGTCTTTGCATGAAAGACCGGATTCCGTGCTAGCTGAATAGCACTCATGGAATCACTATGCAATGTCGGTACACCTGTATGAATCCCCAAATCTCCCACTAGCCGATCAAGCCATATAGCTTCCTTGCAACCCTCTGTGGCTGCAACATACTCAGCCTCTCTAGTATACAAAGCAACACACTTCTGTGTGCGAGACATCCACGACACTCGCCACCTGCAAAGGTGAACACATAACCAGAAGTGGATCTCCTACTATCCGCATGCCCTGCATAGTCTGAATCTGTGTACCCAAGTACACGCATGTCTCCTCTACCAAAGCAGATGCACATCTCCTTGGTACCCTTCATGTACCTCATGATGCACTTAACTGCCTCCCAATGCCTCTTTCCTGGATTAGCCATATACCGGCTAACAACTCCCACTGCAAATGCAATGTCTGGTCTAGTAGCTATCATAGCATACATAAGACTCCCAACCGCTGATGCATAAGGAACCTTGGCCATCATGGCCCTCTCCTCATCTGATTTGCGACTATCTGTATGACTCAGTTTCACATATGGAGGCAATGGAGTACTCACTGCCTTCCCCCCCTCCATATTGAAATGCTGCAATACTTTTGTAACATAATCCTTCTGTGAAAGCCAAAAGGAGTTTCCTACTCCGATCACGCGTGATGCGCATACCAAGAATATGACCTGCAAGCAAGTCCCAAATCCTTCAAATCAAAGGCTTCATGCAACTTGGCCTTTAATGCATCTAGCTCATAAGTACTCTTGCTAGCCAATAGCATATCATTCATATATAGTGCCAGGATTATCACGCTGTTATCCTTAGCCCTTTTAGTGTAGAGGTAGTGATCAATTTCACTCCTCCTAGAACCCTGGGACCGAATGAAAGCATCAAACTTCTGATACCATTCTCTAGGCGCTTGCTTAAGACCATAGAGACTCTTCTTCAGCTTGCAAACTAAATGCTCTTTGTCCTTTTCTTCAAAGCCTTCCGGCTGCACCATGTAAATTTCCTCATGCAAATCCCCATGCAAGAAAGCTGTCTTGACATCCATCTGCATAAGCTCCATATCCTCTGATGCCACTAGTCCAAGCATGCATCTAAGTGTGGTCATCTTCACAATCGGAGAGAATATCTCATCAAAGTCCAGACCCTTCTCTTGCTTGAACCCTTTAGTGACCAAACGGACCTTGTACCTAGGCACATCATCACCTGTGACCTTCATTTTATAGACCCATTTACATGGCAGTGCTTTCTTTCCATGTGGCAAAGAAACCAAGTCCTAAGTCTTATTCTTCATAAGTGAACTCATCTCTGATTGCATAGCATACTCCCACTTGCGTTGATCCTCATGCATCATAGCCTCTCTGTAGTAAGAAGGCTCCCTGCAATCAGCATCACATAGTCTACCCCTGGAACAAACCTATCAGGCGGTCTAGACACTCTAGATGATCTTCTCAAGGGCATTACAGCTTGCTGTCCCACCTGCATATCAGCCACATTTGGCTCATCATTTCCACCAATAGATGATCCATCATCTACCCTTGATTGTATACCTGTGGGAGTACTTGGTGGTACCATTTCTTGCACATTTGGTGCATGGACAGCTTGCTGTCTATCAACATATGCAGGTGGATTCACATCCTGGAAAGTGATTCTCCTCATTTCCACATCCCTCATGGGTGCCTTATGCATCTTCTTCTCATTAAAGACTACATCATGGCTGCGTATGATCTTCTTTGCTTCTGGATCCCAGAGACGATAGCCCATCTCTCCACTTTCACCATAACCTAGAAAGATGCATTTCCTAGACTTAGGATCTAGCTTCTTTCGAAGCTCTTTTGGCACATGTGCATATGCCTCACACCCAAATATACGCAAATGAGAGTAAGAGGGCTTCTTGCCACTCCATGCCTCTTTAGGAATACCACCATCCAAACTCTTACTAGGTGATCTATTGATCACATGCACTCATGCACTGTAGTCTTCATTGCCTCAGCCCAAAAACCACCAGAAAGACTTGCATTGGAAAGAATGCATTGCAGCCTTTCTTGAATGGTACGATTCATCTTTTCTGCAACTAGATTTTTTTTTGGAGTACGAGGGGATGTGAGCTCCCTCTTAATCCCACGTGTATCACAGAAATACTAAAAGTCATGAGAGAGAGACTCTCCACCATTGTCAGTCTGTAGGCATTTAAGCGCTCTACCTGACTGATTCTCAACCAAGGCGAGCCATTTCTGAAATACCTGAAACACATCACTCTTCCGAGCTATAGCATAAGCCCACACTTTCCTAGTTGCATCATCAATGAATGTCACATAGTATTCAGCCCTGCCTAATGACCGTGTAGGCATGGGACCACATACATCTGAATGCACCAAATCAAGCTTTTTAAACTTTCTTTCCCCTTCTTTTATGGGCTGATTTATTCTGCTTCCCATAGAGACAGTGCTCACAAAATTCAAAATCAGAGAAACTCAAATGCGGTACATAACCCAAACGACATAAGAGTTTCATTCCATTCTGGCTCATGTGCCCCAACCTGCAATGCCACAAAGAAGTGCTTGGCTACTCGGTTATTGCAACAACATGATCAAATACCCCTGATACATGTAAGGGATACAAAGTCCCACACTTGGCACCCCTGGCCAAAAGCATAGAGCCCTTTTGAATTTTCCAACTCTGAAAGCTAAAAGTGGTGTGAAAACGTGGAAAGAGAGCAAAGAGAATTTCAAATGGTTCAACAGACTCGGTGGACTCTATGGTTGAGGCCCTTACACATAATGCTTCCTCAACAACAAAAGTGATTGAGCAAGTCTCCCAAATGTTGCAGAGTCTACCTGCTATTGCAAATCCAGCCTCCAAAATTAAAGCGGATGTGGGAAGAGAAATAGACAATAAGGTTTATGAGTGGCTAGTATTCCTTGGCAAAGAACGCCTTGCCTATTACTCTGCTAAGGCAATGGTGGATTGGGACTGCTTAATTTTACTGGAATTTGAAGACTTGGAGAAGATGGGTTTACCAATCATGCCACAGAGATTCATATGGAATGAGTTGAAGAAAATGAAGAACCAACTTGGCTCTACCGGTTGATAGCAGGACATAGAAATAGGCAGAGTTTAAACCCAGCATAGAAGCATCTATGAGATGTCAAAGATGGAGCTCTACAATGTAGTTGCATGCATACATGAGGGTGCATTTTTCATACGCAGTTTGAACTATTTTGGTGTCCTATCACATTTTGTCCTATCGCATTTTGTGTGTCCTATCAGTGGATCTATTGTATATATCACATGGTATTTTGGACTTGCAACATATGACATGGAATTTATGTATATCATTTTTGGACTTGCAACACATGACATGAAATATGTTACATGGCATTTTGTATGTCTCTTTATTAAATCTATTGAATATATCACATCGTATTTTGGACCTGAAAAATATGACATGAATTTTGATTGCAATATGTTATCGTATTTTCTGTGTAGTCTCTTATTTCTACCCACATAATTGTTCTTCCATTTGGGAACTTCCATTTGAGTAGTATCAGACATGGCTGCTTGAGAATTACTGGATTCCCTTCTGTTCCTCACTTGATACGGGCCTTTTTATCCCTGAGAGAGAGAGAGAGAGAGAGAGAGAGAGAGAGAGAGACAGAAGGAGAGGAGTAGGAAGGGTGAAGAGAGCTACAGAGAAGAACAGAGATGGGAGGTGCTGCCCGAGGTGGTATCAGGGGAGAGAGAGAGAGAAAGAGAGAGGACTCAGAGGGTAGAACTAAGAAGAACAATACACAAAGGATTTGCAATGATAGAGGGGCGTGCGGTGGCCATGTGCTAGTGCAGCAGCAGCAGCTACAACAACAGCATCACACATATCAGCTCGAAGCTTGCTCAGCAGGACTCTCAAATGACCCTCAAAATGATATGAGATATATGTTACTTGTAAGATCATCAATCCAACTTGTCATGCCTTGACTCAAAAGCCCACAGTCAAGGCTCAAAACAGTAAGCTGCTAAGCCTTGTTTGTCTTATCAGCACTGGTAGCGTATAGTTTCCCTATTGGCTGCAGGAAGGAGGTCAAACTGATGGAAGAGAGTGCTAAATTGTCCTATTTTTAAGGGGGCTAAGGCCGCTTACTAGGAGGGGATCTATCTTGGAGTGTGTGACCATAAGCTTGACATCCCATAGCTGCCATCACACGGCATTCCAGAATGTAATAGAATCCGGGATTAATGCAATATGAGAATCGTGCTGGGGAACTTGTGCTGAAAGAGGATTCAGACACATTCTCACTCAAGAGCTTTGTGTTAGAAAACAGAGGGAATGAATCACTCAAACCTCTAGCCAAGATCTCTCCCGCTCTTGCAACACTCAACTCAGATAACTGATCACAGATACAATAAACACTCACTCAGAGAAAACTTAGATAGAGAGAGAATATATTCATCCACCGGGTGGTGGGTAGAAAACTGGCTCCAGGGGAGCAATACAAAACTCAGCCAAGTGCTGAGGAGAACTGAAGGAACTCTCTCTGTCAGAAGAGACCAGATCTGAGTGCACAGCACAGCCTATGAGTGAGGCTTTCTGTCCTGCACTGGATACTGGAATGGAGAGAAGTGTAGGCACTGCCCAGGCCTTCTGGTCTGACCGACCACCAGCAGGGTCGTCAGTCCCCTGGCTGGTGGCCGACCAGAACAGCCTCTCCTTAAAATCTTTCCTTATTCAACCAAATCATCTTACTTCATCACAATTTTGCCACCCCATTTTCCAAGGGAATAGGAATATCAAGGGGGAATCACAACTACCTATGAACAAGTGAAGCACCCAAATGCTGTGCCCCCCATTTTTTGACATAAATCCATGCAAGAGTTTTCAATATGTCACTCTACACTTAGAGGTTGTGTCCAACCCTTGTTAAAATCAAAACAATCATTCAATAAAAAATGGACCCACAAGGGGCAAAGACTTTTCTATTAGATCATAAACGTATGCACGTGGATAGTTGACGATAAATCCTACTTGGAATTTGTGCAATCTTATCCACCACAAGATAAGTTCACAATCCAATCAAACAAGCCACATATACTTAGAACTATATGAATTTGTGAAATGCAAGTAATATGATGCTATGTGCATCACCATGCATTAAACTAGCACTAGCTAAAAAAGCTAAGTTCTTCAATGACACATCTTAAAACATAAAAATCACTTCCATCATGTACCAATAGGTTGTCATAGAAAGATTAGGTGTCATTTTCCTATCAACTTGTATTGCATTAGATCTCTTATTTGATATCTCATTCTCTGATCTTTAACAACACATCTTAAAACATTAAATCACTTGCATCATGTGCAATTATCCTCAATAGGATGTCATATAAAGATTAGGTGCCATTTTACTATCAACTTGCATTAAGTTCAATCTCCAATTTGATATCCCATTATCTACAATGGCTAAACTAGGGTACTGTAGAGAAAGTTATCTTATATGGAATAGCAAATATTAAATGGCCCATTTTGAGAGTTCTATCACCAATATGTAAGTGTTTTACATACTGTAAGTGTTTATAGTTTGGTATAAGTTTACAATGTCTTCTACTATGGTTTTTTTCGTTCCTAGATCCAAAAATGCAAAATCTCCCAATAGTACTTGAATAGGACCCCCATGTCATTGTTTGGGGCATTAACTAATTTGTTTCAGTGCGAGGGGGAGAGGCCAATGTTTGATTAATGTAAGGCTAGGCAATGCGATTGTGATTGACATAAGTAATGAGAGATTGATTTGTGGGTTCTTCCAGAAGCCTCCGCCATCTAGAACATCCTAGAGCTAGTATAAAAGGAGGAACGCAGGGGGCAGAAGAGTGTAGGCAAAGAAGGGAGCTATAAAATGCTATGAGGAAAAGAGGAAGAGAAGGGGAGGAAGGGGGGGAGAGGGGGTTTGAGCAGAAGGCAAGGGGAAGGGAGAGTGGTAGTAGTGACAGGGAGGGGCTGCAAGGAGAGAGAAAGGAGTACAAGGAGAGGCAAGGGAGGAGGCAGAGAGGAGGAACGAGCGAGAGGAGGGAGCAAAGAAGAAAGCTGAGCAGAGAGAGAGATGAGCAACGAGGGAGGGAGGAAAATTAAGAACAAAGATAGGTTAATTGGGAGATTGAAGGGAGGCACCGAGTTAATTAATATGATTCAAAGACATGAGTGATTAGGAGAAACTAGTTGGTGAATAGATATTCAACACACTAGTCAAATTCCTTCACCTTTGGACTTATGTAAAGCTTTTGCAAGATAGAGAAACATCATGCTGTTGTAGAAGCAAATCATAGGTGTCAATTAAATTTAGCTCCAAAGATTACATCCATAATGTTTTAGGAGTTCAAAGCTCTTGTTAAGGGTCCAACAAATGGTTGACATATTTTTAGGTGCCATTTTCATATCTTGCATTAAGTTCGATCTCCAATCTGATATCCCATTATCTACAATGGCTAAACTAGGGTACCATAGAGAAAGTTATATGGAATAGCAAATATTAAATGCCCATTTTGAGAGTATATGCAAGTGTTTTACATGCTATAAGTGTTTATAGTTTGGTAAGAAGTTTGACAACCACAATGTTTTCTACTATTGTTCATTTTGTTCTAGATCCAAAAATGCGAAATTCCCCAACAATACTAGAATAGATATTCAACACACTTAATTGAATAAATATTCAGCACACTGGCCAAATCTCTTCACCTCTTGACTTATGTAAAGCTTTTACAACAAAGAGAAACATCATGCCATTGTAGAAACAAATCATAGGTGTCACTTAAGTTTAGCTCGAAAGGTTAATAAGCCCCCCCTAAGCTCCCTAAGCTCCAATGGTGGCAAATTAAGGTAGTGATGGGAAATTAGTTGCTTAACCAATTTGATATCCCATTATCTACAATGGCTAAACTAGGGTACCATAGAGAAAGTTATCTTATATGGAATAGCAAATATTAAACGCCCATGTTTAGAGTATATGCAAGTGTTTTACATGCTATAAGTGTTTATAGTTTGGTAAGAAGTTTGACAACCACAATGTTTTCTACTATTGTTCATTTCGTTATCCCCCAACACTACTTGAATAGATATTCAACACACTTACTTGAATAGATATTCAAACACACTGGTCAAATCCCTTCACCTCTTCTTATGTAAAGCTTTTACAAGAAAGAGAAACATCATGCCATTGTAGAAACAAATCATAGGTGTAACTTAAGTTTAGCTCCAAAGGTTAATAGGCCCCCCCTAAGCTCCAACGGTGTCGAATTAAGTTAACGTAGTAATGGAAAATTAGTTGCCTAACCAATGCAAACTTTTGAGAGACGTTCAAAAATAAAAAATCTTCTACAACCACCCTCAACAAGTATATGAGGGGGAAGGAAGGGGGGGGAGGGGGGAGGTTGTTGACACAGAGAGAGGGAGAAAGGGGGAGGGAGAGGGAGAGAGGAGGGACAAAGTGGTGGAGGGGGAGAGGAACGGGAGACAGATGAGAGAGGGGGGAGAGAGGGGAGGGAGAGTGCAGAGAAAACGAAGGGGAGTGAGCGATGGGAGAGGGAAATGGAGGGAGAGAGGGAGCAGAGACAGAGGGGAGGTCACTCGATCGAGGGGGAGACGAGCATGGAGATGGCAGAGGAGGGACAATCAAAGGTAGAGGATGACAAAAGTTAACTAAATTAGGCAAAGGGGTGAGATGAGGGCATGCATACTTAAAGAACTTAGGCATAGGTTAATTGATCGATCATATCACCAACCAAGCACTTGAATCATGCTGATTGATTGCTATAGAGTGAGCTTCGCTAGAAATAATTAATTAATAAGATTAGGAATAATTAGGAGGTTACATCCATAATGTTTTTCATGTTCAAATAGATTAGCTAGGAGTTCAAAGCTCTTGTTAAGGGTCCAACAAAATGGTTTACATTTTATCTCAACCATGATTACTTTCTCACATTTCTTGTTTACTTTCAAAGGATTTATTATATTTTAGCTTGGCTTATAAAAGCTAATCTTACTCCAATTTAATCTCATTCACTTTCATTTTTTATGTTATCTTAACATTTTCTCCTCCTCTATGAAGACTAATGACCTCATACATCCACAATGTGCATATGAATAAGCACAAGAAGTGCCTTTGCTTGTATCTATACTTACTTATTTTGAAGAATCCACGTGCTCTTCAAAGGCTACACCACATGCCCCTCAAGGGGAGTTCTCTTCCATA